>NW_005354291.1:5597995-5607641 GCF_000412655.1 Myotis brandtii | reverse complement strand
ACGCCTCTCGAGAGCGAGCTCGTCGCCGCCCCGTGGCCGGACGCTGAGCGGCAGAGCCCGGGAGGATCTTCTTACCTCGCCCCGGGCTTCGTCCCCTCCAGCGGGGCTGCCGTGGCCGCCAGGCTTTGAGAGCGGAGCTGCAGTGAGAGTCCCCCCCCAAGCTCGAAAGCCTAGGGTTTCCTTCCAGCTCGGGAACCAGTCCGTTCAGCCTTCAGTCCTTTGCGGCGTTGCGTTTTGCAAAGGGGCCCACCATCTCCTCCCCCTCCTGCTCGCGTCCCCGGTACAGCATCCCGGATGCAGCCAAGTTGCAATCATTACAGCGATTGGACCCTCCAGGCCGATTCTTGGCAGCGACCCGAGAGAGCTGGGAGAGAGCCCGGGCCGGGAAGGTTTGCATCAGCGGCTGGGCAGTACCTGGGGGCCTCGCATCCCCACTTGCTGCTCCCTCTGTGGTCCCCTGACCAGCACTGCAAGATGACTAGGAGGGTTTGGCCGCGGGGTTCACCCTTACTCGCAGAAAAAACCCTCAAAGCGCAGCCTGCGGCTGGTCTGATAATACTGGGGTGTCAGAGGCCACACAGGAGACACACCAGATAGTGGCCTCCTTGGGGTTGCTGACGCTGTTTGTGCAAAGCAATTAACAGTGGTGGCTTTGGAATTTCAGTTACAAATGGTCGTTGTACTATCTTGCAAACTATGGAATAATTGCCCAATTCTGCACTCAGCTCGTATAAAAGTGGACCTCACGTTTACATCTTCATAGTTTCTATATGAAAAATTAAGTGTTTTTTTTCCTCTTTTTTCTTTAGGTAAAGTGTTATTTGCAAATTATTTTCAAGGGGGAAATTAAGCTCCTAAAATATAGAACTGATTTTTTTGGAATCAAAAGATCATGGTTTGAGATGTCCAGACAAACTGGCCTGCTCTCACAGTTCTTTGATGAGTGCTTTTATGATTTTAACATCTAAAATCACCTTGCAGGGCTGGTCATGGGACCACAGAGGGAACAGCACCCAAATGGGGATGGGAAGCTCACGGCTGCTGATGCAAATCTTCCCAGCCCTGGCTCTCTCCCTCTCCAGGCTCTGGCTACAGTCAGCCTGGAGGGCCCACTTGCTGTAATGAGTATAAGTTGGCAGCATCCGGGATCCTGTACGGGGACAAGAGCAGGAGGGGGAAGAGCTGATGGGCCCCTTTGTGAAATGCAAAGGCTGGGAAGGACAGAAGGCTGAATTTATGTGGCCAGTGGTTTTGAATAGAAAAATAAAAAATTGTTAAAAGGCAAAAGAAAAGACATGTTCCATAGCAGTACAAATTGTGATAAAATCCCTAAGACTTTTTGAGGGGTGTTCCTTTAAGCAAAGTGGTGGTCCTGGGCTGAGCAGGGAGAGGCGCCTCACCCCTCTGGGTTCAGGAGACATGAGCCCATGGCTGGGCCACTTCCAGGGACTCCAATTGATCTAGAGCCCCGTTTTTTTTTTTTAAAAGATACCTATTATTAATTATGTTTTGCCCTCAAATCAGAATAACTGGGTTATAGGAATGTGTGTGTATATACTGAAGTCACTTGGTGAGAATTTGGCAGTTGTTTAACAATATTTATAAAGATGTCTGCCTTAGAACATAGTTTCTGCAGGAAATGTTGATTGAGTTGCAATTCTAGACTTCATCCTTTCCCCATCAAAAGTTCCCTTTTGTTTTCCTCCCTATGGACCCATGTTCTGTCAAGAAATAAGTTAAGTAGTGATCTTTTTTATTAGCCAAAGATATAACTGAGTATCCACAGAGTTGGACAAAAGAAGGTTTACAGTGGTTTGTGTGGAAAAGACATTCAAGTTACGATTATTACAATAGTTTTATTAACTCAAAAGAATGTCACAGTGCAACTTCTTTTGCCCACCTTTGTATTTTAGTAGAAGTAACCATCAGTTATAAAATGTTTGTCAGCCTTTCCAAAACATTGCATGTAAGTTAAGGATCCTCTTTACTATCTTCATGAACACCTCTAGGATTGCATGCTGTATCATATGTTTATTATGACACTAGAGGCCTGGTGCACAAAATTCATGCACTAGAGCGAAGGGGGTGGTGATCCCTCAGCCCAGCCTGTGCCCTCTCGCAGTCCAGGATCCCTCGCTCCTTCCCACCAGCCTGCTCAGCTGTTGTTCCTTAGCACTGCCGTGGAGGCAGGAGAGGCTCCCACCACTGCCACTGCGCTCACCAGCCCTGAGCCCGGCTTCTGGCTGAGCAGTGCTCCCCCTGTGGGAGCACACTGACCACCAGGGGGGCAGCTTCTGCATTGAACGTCTGCCCCCTGGTGGTCAGTGCGCATCATAGCGACCTGTCATTCCGCAGGTTGTTCTGCAAGTCATTCAGCCGTTCAGTCAATTTGCATATTAGTCTTTTATTATATAGGATTTTATTATAGTGAAAGTGCTAGTGAAATAAAGATTTCTGCTCCTTAGCTTAGATGGTGGGGGAATTCCCTCTTAAAGATTCTTCACTCATTCTATTTCATTAACTCAACACTTATTGATTTGTCTACGCCTTGTATTTATACAGAAATCAGAAGAAATAAAGCCATTTCATTTCCTTCTAGATCTGTGCTGTTCAATATGGTGCTTACTAGTCACGTGGCTATTTAAATTTAAATTAAATAAAAATGTTTTTTATGTCAGTAGCCATATTTCAAGTGCTGAACAACCACACATGGCTCATAACTGTTCTTTTTGACAGAACAAAATAGAACATATTATTGCAGACAATTCTTCAAATAGTACTGTTCTAAATAGAGGTGAAATTTTAATTGGGAGATAAGATATAATGCATAAAATAATTTGGGAAGTCTTAGTACACTACAGATCCAGCACATCATAGTTTTCATAGTTTTTAGTATAATGTAAATAGGTTCTTTGGTGAATGGGCCAAGGTTTGGTGCTTCTTGGCTTGTTATAAAGTCCAAAGAAGAAGTAGAAATCCCCTTATCACTGAAAAGGAGGAGCCTACCAGAGTGTATTGAGAAAGAAATACTGATGTACATAGAAATGGCCTGTCAGCACACAATTTATGGCAGATTATTTGGATTAAACCCAATAAATTTGCCATTTTCTCTTATTTACAATAAATTTAAAATGTGTGTTCTTGGACAGTTTCTGCTGTCTTTTTCCTGCTAAGAAAAGTTTGTTTAATAGCTTGAGAATTCATCACATATTTTTTTACATTTTCTGAAAAACTTATTCAAATAAGCTGTGCTAAGACATTGGTGCTAAAATATAATTTAAAATTCTGAAACGAATCCCTAAACTCAAAGTGACATTAGGAAGTGATTGTTTGGATTGGGTGAAAGAAATTTATAGTGCAATAAACTGAAAAGGAAGTTTTTTGAAGGAAATAATTATAGGTTCACAAAAAGTTGCAAAAAAGGTAGAGAGGGAAGTCCTGAGTTTTTTTCCCACGCCCACTGCTCTAGTTGTCTCCCAATGGTAACATCTTGCATCACTACAGTACAATGTCAAAACCAGAAAATTGACACCTGTACAATCTTTAGAGCATAGTCAGATTTCACCAGTTTTGCATATACATTGTGTGTGTGTGCACGCATGTTTTTTTATGCAATCTTCTCATCTGTATAGTCTTCTCCCACCACCACAATATGATGCAGCACTGTTCTGTCACTGCAAAGCACCCACAACCTAGCCCTTTACAGTCACATCCATCCTCCACCCAATACATCTAATTCCTGTTCCCATCTCTATAATTTCAGAAAATGCTATATAAATGGATACATATATAGTATGTACCCTTTTAGCTTGGCTATTTTCCCCACTCAGCATAATTCCCATGGAATGCATCCAAGTTGTTATGTATATTAATAGTTGTTCCTGTTTTGGATAAATATTCTATGGTGTGGATGTCCCACAGTTTATGCACCCACTGAAGGACATTTTGATTGTTTCCAGTTTGGGGATATTATGAATAAAGCTGCTCTAAACATTCAAGTGCAGATTTTTGTGTGAACATAAGTTTTCATTTCTCTGGGATAAATGCCCAAGAATAGGATTGCTGGGTCATATGGTCCCAGCATGTTTAGTTTTATAAGAAACTGCCAAACTATTTTCCAGAGTGGCTGAACCATTTTACACTTCCATCAGCAAAGTATGCGTGATGAGTGATGAGTTTTTAATCTAGTAAATAAACTTATGGTATAGCCTTTTACTACACACATTTCTTTTACTACCCACTGTGCTACTGTAATTGCTTGTTTAATTGAACCCCACCAGACAAAACTTCAAGCCATGGATCCTACTTTGTTCATCTTGATGTCTTTGGTGCCTAACATAGTGCCTAATACATATTAGATAGTCAATAAATATTTATTCAGTGAATGAACAAATTAATGAACAGAAGAATAGCTGAGTCAGCTTGAAATCATATTGAAAATAAAATTGTCAATAAATTATAACTAAAATTGAATTGGATGGCATGGTTTTTCCTCCAGTATATAATGACATTTTCAAATCAGGTATTGGCACTCTATAATGTGAGTCACTTGTGGGCAAATAAATAAAAACTAATTGCTAAATTATGTCAGGTCAAGGTTATTCATTGTACTGCTTTGATAATAGCAAAAGATTGGAAATAATCTAAATGACCAATGATAAGAAACTGCTTTAATAAAATATTTATACAATGAAATACCACACAGTTATAAAAAATAATGAGAAAACTATGAAAAGAATGGACATGCTTCAAAAGATAGTAATAAAAGGTTACAGAAGACTATGTAGAGCAGTGATGGCGAACCTTTTGAGCTCGGCGTGTCAGCATTTTGAAAAACCCTAACTTAACTCTGGTGCCGTGTCACATATAGAAATTTTTTGATATTTGCAACCATAGTAAAACAAAGACTTATATTTTTGATATTTATTTTATATATTTAAATGCCATTTAACAAAGAAAAATCAACCAAAAAAATGAGTTCACGTGTCACCTCTGACACGCGTGTCATAGGTTCACCATCACTGTCTCTAGACTCTTAATAGGTTAAGAGAAAGATAGCATCTGAAAGATTTGGTGTCTAGACTAAATTAAACCTAATGTATTTTGTGAAGAAAATATTTTATACTTTATACTTGGTTCAGAATCTTATCTTATTTAATTTTGTTCTGTCCTTTGGCAATTAACTACTTCTGAAATACAAAATTATTTTTTATATTTATATTCTATTGTTTCCAGCAAAAGATGTCCTTCTTCCCATCATGATTTTAAGCACTGTTTTATGAGAATTTCTAAATTCTAGACTTTAGAACAGGATGATTGAACAGACTCAGGATCATAAATCTATTTTATAAACAATTCTCCATAATTTCTTCTCAATCTATCATTACAAATATGCAGTATTTATCTTCAGCAAATCATCAGATTGTACTAAATTGTGTCAATCTGGTGGCCTATTGCATTTTTAAATTATTTTCTAAATTATCTCAGATTAAAATCTGTATGCTATTGGAGTATTTTGTATATGAAATTAAGATATTACAAGATTTGTATTGAGTTTTAGATAAGGCATTACATTTCAGTTTATCATGAATTGTTTTCACATTTTCCAAGCAGTCTAGTCTGGATCGACTTTATGAGCAGTCATCTTTGTGCTGTATTTGAGGGGCAGCCAAAAGGCTCTCTTTGTTTAGCTTCTATAATTGAAACATTGTTGCTTTCGGGCTCAGAGCCGGGCAGCGGCAGGCGGGGAACCTTGGCTTCCTCCATCACTGGAGCAAGCAAGCCTCCTGTTCGCTTCAGCTATGTGGCTGCCGGCCGCCATCTTTGTTGGCAGTTAATTTGCATATCGCCCTGATTAGCCAATGGGAAGCGTAGCAGAGGTATGGTTAATTACCCTTTTGTCTTTTATTAGATAGGATATTTAAATGCCATTTAACAAAGAAAAATCAACCAAAAAAATGAGTTCACTTGTCACCTCTGACACGCGTGTCATAGGTTTGCCATCACTGATGTAGAGTATACCATTCTTTGTGGGAAAATAAAGGACACTAAAAAATAAAAGGTATATGTATAAAGATGTTAATTTTCCCTAATTCAATCAGTAAAGTACAGGGTGTGCCTGGACCATCTTATGCCACAAATTAAAGAAGTACTCAAAATTTATAGGGATGTGTCAAAAGAATACAGGAGTCAGCTTAAAGGGACTCCTGGCCAAATTGAGAATAATTTAAGTATTATGAGTAATGATAGCAATAGATTATAACACAATGAATTAAAAAACCCATAAAGCCCAGCTAGAGTGACTCAGTGGTTGAGCATTGACTCATGAATCAGGTCAGGGCACATGCCGGATTGTGGGGCTCGATCCCCAGTGTGGGGCATGCAGGAGGCAGCTGTTCAATGATTCTCTCCCATCATTGATGGTTCCACCTCTCCCCCTCTCTCTTCCTCTCTGACACAAAACAGAAAAAAAATATGAGTCCACACTGATATTTAAAACTTAAGTAGAGAATAAAAAAAGGGAGGAGAGAAAAGAAAGTTCTTTACATGGAATGATGAAATTAAAATATCACCATTTTGTAATCACTATAGTAATAATTGATTCAGGCCAAGATCATCAGTGGATGTGAAAACCATTGCGTGAAAGTTTGCTTAGGAACAGAAAAGATTCATACGTTTTCAAAAGTATTACTTCCATGGGTGATATTTGCTTTTTAAAATATTTATTAATTACAGGTATAAATGGTAACTTTGCAGTGGAGAAATATGATAGACACCTTAACCAAATGATCAAACTTCCTGTATTAGTTTCCTATTGCTGTTGTGAAAAATTACCACAAACTTAGAGACTTAAAACAATAAATTTATTATCTTACTGTTCCGTAGTCCAGAAATCTGACACATCTCACCAGACTAAACTCTACTAGTAGGTGTTGCCAGGGCTGGTTTCTTTCTGGAAACTCCAGGCGAGACTCTGCTTTCCTGGCATTTTCCAGCTTCTGGAGAGCACCTACATAGTCCTTGGCTCGTGGTCCCTTCCCTCCACCCTCAAAGCTGGCAAAGGCGGGCTGAGTCTTCCTCAGAGCCCATCACTGGGACTCCGACTCCTCTGCCTCCCTCCTTCACTTAGATACAGCGGTTCTCAACCTGTGGGTCGAGACCCCTTTGGGGGGCGAACAACCCTTTCACAGGGGTCGCCTAAGACCATCGGAAAACACATATATAATTACATATTGTTTTTGTGATTAATCACTAGGCTTTAATTATGTTCAATTTGTAACAATGAAAATACATCCTGCATATCAGATATTTACATTACGATTCATAACAGTAGCAAAATTATAGTTATGAAGTAGCAACGAAAATAATTTTATGGTTGGGGGTCACCACAACATGAGTAACTGTATTATAGGGTCGCGGCATTAGGAAGGTTGAGAACCACTGACTTAGAAGGACCCATGTGATGATTTGGGGCCCATCTGTCTCAAAATCCTTAATTTAATCACATCTGTGAAATGTGTACTGCCAGGTGAAGTAAGGTTCTTGCATTTGGGAGGACCGGGACACCTCCATGGGCACCATTTTTCTCCCTACCACATTTACATGACACATAATACCATACACCAGCATTATGTGCATTTTGATGTAATGCACTGATGTAATTTCTGAAACAACTGTCCTTCACTATTCAAAAAGGTCAATGTTGTTGTTGTTATTGTTCTAAAAAGGAAGAAGATTGGGGAGTTATTTCAGATTAAAGCAAGAAGACTACAGAAACATGACAACCAAATGCAATATATGCCCAGCTGGCGTGGCTCGGTGGTTGAGTGCTGACCTATGAACCAGGAGATCACTATTCCATTCCCAGTTAGGGCACATGCCTGGGTTGCAGGCTCAATCCCCAGTGTGGGGCATACAGGAGGCAGCCGGTCAATGATTCTCTCTCATCATTGATGTTTCTATTTCTTTTTATCTCTCCCTTGCTCTCTAAAATCAATAAAGATATATTTAAAAAATAAAAAATAAAAAAATAAATGCAATATATGATCTTTGAGTGGATCTTGAATAAAAAGAAAAAGCATAAAAAGTGTTATCAGGACAAGAGGAAAATTTGATTAACTGTATAATAATAGTATATTAAGTTTAAATTTTCTAAGTTATAAACATATTGTTTTTAGAAAATATGATAAAGTATTTAGAGGTAAAATATGATATCTGCAACTAACCTCAATTGCTTCAGAAAAAAAGATACAGAGAAAACAAATATGGCAAAATAGTAACAATTGATGACTATATCAGTTCTGTAAAATAGAAATATAATGCAAGCCACATATGTAATTTTAAATATTGTATTCTAGTAGCTACATTTTAAAAAGTAAAAATAATTAAATTAATTGTAATAATATTTTAACTCAACATATTAAATTATTTTAAAATGTAATCAAGGTAGCCCTAACCGGTTTGGCTCAGTGGATAGAGCGTCAGCCTGAGGACTGAAGGGTCCCAGGTTCGATTTCGGTCAAGGGCATGTACCTTGGTTGCGGGCACATCCCCAGTAGGAGGTGTGCAGGAGGCAGCTGATCGATGTTCCTCTGTCATTGATGTTTCAAACACTCTATCCCTCTGACTTTCCCTTCCTCTCTATAAAAAATCAATAAAATACATTTTAAAAAATGTAATCAAGGTAAAAATATTAAGGTATTTTACCTTTTTTCCAAAATTAAGCCACTATGCATTCAACACTTATAGAATATGTAAATTTGTTCTAGTCACATTTCAATGCACAATATAATGTGTTTCTGGTGCTACTAAATTGGATAGCACAGGTCTAGATGAAGGGTATATGTGTGTTCATTGTCCTATACTTATAATTTTCTATATGTGTGTTCATTGTCCTATACTTATAATTTTCTATAGGTTTAAGATAAAAAGAGCAAAAGGGATATAGATATTATATAGGCACAGACTATGTCTAGGACAGTGGTCGGCAAACTCATTAGTTAACAGAGCCAAATATCAACAGTACAACAATTGAAATTTCTTTTGAGAGCCAAATTTTTTAAACTTAAACTATATAGGTAGGTACATTGTTATTAACTTAATTAGGGTACTCCTAAACTGGCCTTTGCTAAAAACGTCCTCAATCTGATTGAGGTATGTTCGCTGAGGTCGACCCCTTCCAACTCTCCCATCCACACTCGTCTTGTATACTTGTTTCGTCTATCTCCTTTCAGAAAACCGACTTCTGTTCATGGGCCACGCAGTTTCAATCGCACTGAACGTGCGCACCCGCACGTGGTATTTTGTGGAAGAGCCACAGTCAAGGGGCCAAAGAGCCATATGTGGCTCGCGAGCTGCGGTTTGCCGACCACTGGTCTAAGGTTACAGAAGAAAGTGTTAACACTGGTTACCTCTGGGAAGGAAAACTGAGGAATGATTGGGGATAACAGAGGGATGGTAGTTTTCGCTGTAGCCTTTTATGCCTTTTGTACAATATTGTAACTAAACCTATTAAAACCTCGTCTAAATGTAATATCTATTTTATCTTTTTATTCAAGACTAGATATGCTATAGATATTGATTATAATGTTGTACACCTGAAACTTATGTAATGTTATAAATAAATGTTACCTCGGGTTTTTGGCCC
>NW_005354291.1:5586679-5597983 GCF_000412655.1 Myotis brandtii | reverse complement strand
CCTAGTTTTTGTTTTGTTTTATTTTAAACACAGAAACTCTGATGTTAAATTCTGGCGACTCTTAACTGAGAGGTAAGGGCTCCATCTACTGAACTCAATTTCCTAAAACTTCCTTGTGGGATAAAGGTTGTGTGTCTCCTATAAAATATAATAAAGTTTAGACATTTCTCCCGATTTTACCATCTTTATTTATTAGCACTAATAAGTCCTATTAATCTTCCTGTTTCCATGCTATTGAATAATCTTTTTCAAGAATCTCTGAGTTGCTGAAAACAGGAAACAATATGCAAGCATAGGCTCACCTAACTTCTATGGTGATGGATGACAGCAATTTACAGTGGCGCCGGATGTTGTGAGCAAGTTCATTACAAATTTATATCTGTTTTACTTAAGCCTCCTTGCATCTTGCAGAGCAGCAGGGTCTCTTGGGCTACATTTGACTGTAACGGTTGGCACTTTCAAAGCCGAGTTACATCCTATTGCCTTCTACTCGTATTTCAGGAGCGTTTCTGAATCCAGGGTGGGCTGTAAGATTTCTTGACTCATTTGGCAATTACATCATTTCCTGGCCGCGTCTGGTACAAAACGCAGAGAGGCGACGCAATGGCCCAGATAATAACACTGTTTGGAAAATAGGAGGATAATGGAAACAGGGGGTTTGGAGGGCTTATTTGGATTCGGTTGCAGAGGCCCTGGTTTTGCACCAAGCAGCACCCAAGATCTCTTAGCTGACTCCCAAATATATACCGTATATAAAACCACGCGTCCGTAAGGTCCATACATGGCCCTTTGTCACCCACATTTACAGAGCATAGAGCCTGCGCATTGTGCCAAGATGTGTGCGGTGCCGCACCCAGCTCTACAGCGTGCAAGGTTCTCCGCCGGTGGCTTTCTATCGTCAGATTTAGTAAACTGTTTAGTGGGACTTCACGTCTGCTGCAGAGAGACAGACAGATAGAGCTTACATTTAGAAAGAGCAACAAGATGATCAAGAAAACAAGGTTCTGAGCCCTACTTTAACATTTGTGTAGGTGTAGATATTTACATGTTATGTAATTAGAAAGCAATTTCAGCGCGTCTTTTCCAGCATCGGAAGAGATTTGGATTTGGAGGGTCCGTTTTTTTAATTATGATTATTATTTAGGAGCCGCTGCCGGGCTCCGCTGACGCGGAGAATTAGCTCCAGTTTAGGAGACTGAAACCCAGAACAGGACGGAAGTGGGGCGGAGCCTGAAGACAACAATCTTATTTTCTATTGGGCAGGTTTTCATGATAAAGCACCAAGTGTGATTTAGGAAACAAGGCTGACAGGTTCCCTCGTGGTCTAGTGGTTAGGATTCGGCGCTCTCACCGCCGCGGCCCGGGTTCGATTCCCGGTCAGGGAATATACGCTTTTATGCTTTTCTTTTTATGACTGCTGCTATTTTTATTAATCACAAAAGTTCAATTAGTTTCTAAGTGTTATTTAACCTAAGGTTTAAAATATGTCACACCTATGTACAGGCACTATTTACATTAGAATAAATAACATAAAGATCTCTGATTCTACTCTGGAGTCCAGACTCTTGCCCAATGTATCATACTTCCTGCTCCTTTCCCGGATTCTAAAGTACTCTTAATACATTTGTCCAAAAACATGCTAAACCACTTCTAAAACTGCATGTTCCAGCTTTTGAAGACAATCTGGATTAATTTTTTAAAGTTTTTGTTTAATCTTGAGCTATGTTTCACTAATAACAGGAGGAAAATTATTTTAGGAGGGATTATACCTATTTTGCAACATGGGCCGAGAGGAGGGGAGTAAAGGGGGCGGGGAATGGGAGATATCTGTAATACTATCAACAATAAAAATATATTAAACAATAAAAAGCAAATCGGAACAGGATAATCCCATTTTATATGAAGTTTTAAAATGCTAAATTAAAAATATTGTTTCTTGATATGTACATAGATATTAAACTATAAATGAAAATAAGATAGTAGTTATTCCTGGTTAATGGAGAACATCGAGAAAGAATTTGCAAGAAGCATAAAGGTGTCTTTTAAAGTACCGGTAGTACTAATCTGGGTGGTGGATACACGGGTGTTAATTCTCATTTGATTATTCATAATTTATATATAGGTTACCCTATTTTCTCTACCAATTCATTATTTAATTAAAATAAAAACAAAAAGAAATGAATGATAATGTTTAATAAACTCTTTGGGGATAATGGCATGCAAGCAATATTTAGCTGAGCAAAATTCTACTCTTGTCTATTGAATAATTTGTAATGGTGCTTGTCAGGTTAGAAATAATAAATGTGGAAATAAACCACAAGGTGGCATCATAGCCTCATGTGTCTCACTCAAACGCATTTAATCAAAACCACCCATACTGACTTTGGAAATGGGTAGAGTTAAAATCCAGTTTATTGCAGATTTTTTTTCTCTAAGCCTCTTTCTTCTCACTTCATCAATTATGCTTGATTTGACTTGTGTATATACTGTGCTATCAGATTAAATTTGGGGAAAGAAATTCAAATCAATTCAATGCAACTAGTACACAGGTCCAGCATATGACATTTATTCATTCATTCCTCATTCAGTCAGTCATGCATTCAGGTATTCATTCACTTAAGCAATATCCACTAAAATTAGTTGAGACAAAGGCAAAGAGGCCCTGGACATTAATGGTGAGAAAAACCTAATCATTATCATTTGCTTCAGTGTAATGGTGGAGACTCAGATGGTAGTCATATAATAACACATTTAAGTCACCATTGAAAAATTCTTCTGTGAAGGAGGTGTATGTGGTTTGGGTGATTCCACAATAAGATTTTGAACTAGTTGGTGTTGTTGGATCTGTAGAGATCTGAAAAATGAAGGTGAGTTACCTAGGTATAAAGGAGAGAAAAGAGCATTCTAAATAGAAGGAACATGTGCAATACTTTGTAGCAGGAAAGAGCAAGGAGAATACCAGGGACTGAAAGGAAGCCAGGATGGCTGGATGGAAAGTCAGAGATCGCAAAGAAAGGTGAAGAGGAGCCTAAGAAGTGGTCCAGGGACTGATCTTATATGGCCTTGTAGCTTGAGGTGAAGGATTTGTCTTCATATGAAGAGCATCGGGAGCCACTGAAAGGAGGGTGGGTACAGCAGCATCTCAAAGCCCATGCCGGGTCTCTGATGAGTCAATAGCTTCATTAGTATACATGAAAGATTCTGCCCTAAGTGCTCGGCAATGGCACAACTCTGCTCACCTATGTGTGATTAGTTTTGTTTTTTTTTAATGGTGAAGGACATTATTTAAACACAATAATACAATTTCAATCTCAGCCATATTCATTAGATTTATGATTTTCTTTTAAAGAAACGACTCCATTGTATATATTTTGAATCAGACTAAAAATCATTGCTTTTGAAAATAAGAAACATAAAGCATGGTATCTTTAAAAGAGAGAAAAAAATAAAAATAAAAGAGAGAGGGAGAGGGAAGGAGAGAGAGAGAGAATAACATGGGGGCTAAAATAGATACTCTTCCTCTCACCTTCTAAAGGCTTCTATCTGGGCTAATTATCAAATTAGTGGGGGAAAATCTACAAAGTTTATTATGGATGTACATGTTGGGGGTGTCATAAGATATGATGAAACACATTGGGTAGTTGAGGTTTATATGCCATTATGGACAAAGGAGAAAAAAACAGGGGTCTGAGATTTTGAAGGAAACAGGGAATTTACAGGGAGCTGAGGAAGAGTGAAATACAAGTGGTAGGCAAATTATTGCTAGGCAACCCAGAAACAATGGGGTGGTCCTGGAACCTTTCTCTCTAACGCTAAGGTGAATATGTTAAGGTTCTCTTCCCGGAGCAGGTCTTTCCATCTGCTTCAGTCAGAAAGGAAAGGGTGAGGGTCAAAGGTTCCTTTCTGAGTTCTTTGTTTCTTAATAACCAGCTTAAAATCAATATCCCCAAAGTCACAGTTTTGCAATGGCAAGCATTTGGTCCCCTTCCATACACTTACAGAATTTTAACTCCTAAGCTAATACATTTAAAAGAACAATTAAACAAATGACTCTCGCTGCTTCTCTCACTACGTCATATCCTGAAGACAAGCAATGGTGAACTGTTTCTCCTTTTGCCTCAAGCGCCTGATACCCAGAGCGAGGAAGCTGCCATCAGACTTGGTGTTGGCAGAAGCGGCTAAATGGATTTATATTGAGTTACTGCTCCTGTGTTGTTTTGTCTGTGGTTCCTGTGCTTGGGGTTTGATGGCCACATCAAAGGAGTAGCTCTGTTGTAAGAATTGGTCAGCGAGGGTCAGATAAATCATGGTTATTACTGAGACCCAGTCCCATGATAATTATGGACAGGAGACCCTTGGTGTGTAAGTCTGTTCTCTTGGTGCAACACATATGCCTCAAGCTTGTTAAAGACTCAGCGGTGAGGGACTCATGAATATCTTTCTTGGAGGGGAGGTGGCTTACTGAACCTTGAAAGAGGGCACGATGGCCTATCAAGTCTCCTTTACTGTGGCAGTCAAGGATGTTTGTTACCAAGGCAACACTTGCCCCTGAGCGTGGCAGTACCCTCCTCTGGTAGTCACCAGGCCGTAAAAAGGTTGTGATGATGATACCACAGCTGGTCATTTGTAGTATTCTACATGTATACTTCTGCTCTTAGAAATAATAAAATAAATCTAAGTGGCTGCTTGTGAAACAAACAAAAAAGGGGGGCGGGGGAGGGACTGGCTCAGTTCCTGTTTAGGGGGTGGCTTGTGACTGTGACAGATATGACGAGAGTGAAATATGGTCTGTGTGCCTGTTTGCTTTGCCCTCCTGACTGCAAACACATCTCCATCATCTTGCCAGACCCCGAGGGAAGCCTATTTACAGCAGCTGGACTGGGACTGACTGGCTCGGATAGGGCAGAGGCCAGCCACCGCTAGTCCACAGGAAAGTCTACACAAGCTTAGCTACACAAAGCTCCAGTCGTATTGTTTTTGTGGAAAAAAAAGGGGGGGGTCTTTAGGTTTTCTGTAATTAAGGAAAACGGTTTAAAAAGAAGTAGTGAAAGATCTAGGAAGCAGAGTTTTATACTATGATAAATAATCTTCAGTTTGATAGTTTATAATTAGGGAAGGAGGGGTTAATTCCATTACGCAGTTGTTTTAGGAGTTTATGAGCAATTTTAAATTTATCACCCGACTTGTACAAGTGGAACATTATGAAAATAGCCATTCTTTGCAAAATTCTTTTTCGTACACACGAGAAAATGTGACTTTGTTTTTGCTGCAATGAAAACTCAAAACTATTAACAAGGCAAACGTATGTGCAAGAAACTTTAGGTTAACTTGCCAAAGATATTCAACCTCTTTCTCTCCCTTAAAGAAAAGTTTATATATAAGGCATTCTATTACATGCATATACCACTTCACATGCATAAATTTCTTCAGTCCCACAGAGAACAGAGGTTAAGGAAACAGAAAATTCAGTTCTAGGAAGACTAAGAAGTTAAAGGCACATATACATGCCTCTGATTATAAGGTTTTTGGAAAATAATACACATAGTAAGCTGTTAACTGCTATAGAAAGCATGCTTAACTGTAGGCTGAAGTTTAAGTTAGTTGAAAAGCCCTTCCTGATAATGAAAATTATTTTTAAAAAAAATTTTATTGATTTTTTTTACAGAGAGGAAGGGAGAGGGATAGAGAGTTAGAAACATCGAGGAGAGAGAAACATTGGTCAGCTGCCTCCTGCACACCCCACACTGGGGATGTGCCCGCAACCAAGGTACATACCCTTGACCGGAATCAAACCTGGGACCCTTCAGTCTGCAGGCTGACGCTCTATCCACTGAGCCAAACTGGCTAGGGCAATAATGAGAATTATTAAAGTGAGTGGGTTACTGGGCAGGTCTTCATAGGCCAAAGGAATAATGTTATTTTATGATATGATGGACTTGTAATGTGTAAACATTCAGTATAATCCAGCATTCTCTTATCTTTTACACCCAATGAAAGACAGGGGTTTTTTTTGAAACTCAATTTACTCAGAGGTCTAGTCTTAACACTTCACCATTTTGCCTCATATTTACAGTTAAGTTCACAAATGAAGGTAGGTGTGACTGGCTTAAAAGTTGAAAGTTAAAATTAAGGAACTGACAAACTCATTTTCTTTTATGTTATGTGATAGAATGGAGTTATTCTTCTCTTATCCTTACATAAAAGGGTGATATGGTGGACATTTTTATCCTAAAACCATAGACAGATTTACTCTTGTCATTAGTTCAAAGTGATCCCAGGCAAGTTGAAATATTTTTGGTTGGTCTGAATGAATCGGAGTCCAAAAAAGCACTGTCTAAGGTAAACGGTATGGGCTTCAGAATCGGCAGGTTTGGTTTGGGTCATAGCTCAAACTGTTAAGTATAATCGTGGACAGTTAACCTCTTATTCTCCAATAGTTAATATGCAATGTCAAGATAATAATGCCATCTGCCATAGCACAGTTACGGTCTTAAATAAGAGATTTAAAGCACTTAGCATGGTACTTAGCACAGAGAACAACCAGTATTACATTTCCTTTTTTTTTTTGGACCTGTGACTTACAGTGGGTCCTGTCAGTTACAGCAGAGGGCCCGATTCTCTGACCAACCCCACTCCTGTCTATTCCTTTGAAGTTAGAAATGAGGGAGAAAGTGCCACCTAGTCCCTAGGGAACCATTTCTCATATGCCTCTGACGCCTCATACAAGTGTCTGTGGAAGCTAAGGGACTTTTCTTTTCTTTTCTTTTTAGGATCTCCCACTGAGTTCAAAGACTTATCCTTCCAAAGAATATGAGCAATAGTCACCGTTTATGATGTCATATTTGCTGTAATGCTTTGTTGTAGTTGCTGAAATGTTCACAGACTCTGTTATTGCTTAGATCTTAAAACAATTACAAGGGAAGTCAAATTCCATTCTCCAGTAAAATGCAGAACTAGGATTAGTCCCATTGTGCAATAAAAACATGAAAAGCTTGAAAAACACATCTATCTTTAGATTATTAAGTTTACAAAGTCAACCCAGATTCTTTGATTTGACTAGGATCCTATCCTGATATATTTAAAGTAAGCTAAATCAGCAACATTTTAATCTATTCATATCTTAGCCATGGGTTTTTCAATTTGCACTCAAATATAATATTAAGTGATATTATTGCCTCAAATCCAAAATGCTTGTTTTTGTTGTTGTTGTTGTGGTTTTTTTTTTTTCATTTTTCCACTCTGGAAATTGGGATACCTTATGATTAATGTGTAAAGTTATGTTGTGGTGGTTCTTTTCCATAAAAACTGACCCCAAACCAATAGAAGATCTTTAGAGTGATGGAATCATATTTAGGAAAATATGGAGTTCAAAAATCATCTTACTTTGTGTTGATATTACCTAAGGTGGCTTTGCTCTTACTTTGTGGTAACTTAATTATTGGTAAAAGAAATAAGTTTAATATATACAGAAGATAATCCAAAGGCTTCATTAAGATTTGGGTACACATGTATTTGTAGGTCAAACAGCCATCACTCTAGTTAATAGCTGGTCTTTTTAATGTTTCAGCATTGCTTTAAAAGTACCACAGATTTCTTCTAATATGATAGGAAATACCATATTTGTCATAGCAAGATTCCAAAGAGAGAAAAAGCCTCCCCAGCCAGTTTCCAGAAACCCCTTTCCTCACTCTTAGGGCACCTCTTTCTTTTGAGGGTCCCTGTAAAAGCTAGGGTGGCAGCCATACCTGTCACTATCATGTGGGACAACACACCATTCAAAACCTGACATACATACAGCACAGTGCTGGGTACACAGCAGTTATTCAATAAACCTCTCCTGGCGCACTGATGTGAAATACAAAAATGTTCTAGTTAGGCATACATACAGCTTTTAACATTTGGAAAACTCAATTTTCTAAAAATGTTCCCTTTTCCTTTTCTCTCCTCCCCCTCCCCACCCCCCCCTTTTTTCTACCAAAAATCCTGTGAGTTAATTTTGGGACTTTTACACAAATAAAAGCCACCAATAAATCAAATCCTAATGTTCTTTTTTCCCTTGAAATATAAAAAGTGGTGTTTTTTGTTTTGTTTTGTTTTGTTTTCCTGTTTGTTGGGTTTTTTTCCATTTTGGTAGCAAACACGAAAATCACCACACCTAAAGGTAGAACACCAATTTCAAAAAACATTTGATCAACCCAGTCGGTGTGGCTCAGTGGTTGACCAAGAAACCAATAGGTCTCCCATTTGATTCCCGGTCAGGGCACAGACCCTGGATGCGGCTCTATCCCCAGTAAGGGCCATGATGTTCATGCCGGTCAATGATGTTCCTCTCTCGTCGATGTTTTTATCTCTCTGTTCCTCTCTCTCTAAAAAACAATAACAACATACTTAAAAAAAACACATTTGATCAGAGATGGAAAACTCAATGGTAAAGTTAATAGAAATGAGTGAAATGTAATGTTAAAAGCTGATGATGTGAAACACTGATCAAGAACCAATTAATAAATTACTGATAATGATTTTCTTTAGGAACACTGATAACCCTTAGCAACTAGGTGGCAAGTTGGTTTGAAAATATTTCAATCAATTAAACTGAAAAGTAATAACCCTTATGAAACGGGGAAGAAAAAAATGTACGAAAAAAACAAAGAGGAAAAGAAAGAGAAGAAAGGAGGAAGGGGATTTATCTTAAAATATTTAATCTAAATTTTAAAAAAAATTCCTGCTCTCTAAAACACTTTACATTCCAAAATAGGAAAAGAATTCTTTAAATGCTGACATTACAATAGGCACAGGATCAACTATTAGATAATAAAAATCATTTCTATGCCAGCAGCCCACAAATCGTGATTAAAAAGCAAACTTCAAATACTACTAAATCCATTTTCTTATTTGCTACCTAATTCCATCAGAGCTAACAGAAAATTTAATAACCAGAGAGCTTCACAGAGAAGGAACATGGTGATCTGTTTTTGCTCATTTTACCCACTTCCAGACAGAAGAAATTAGATAAACTATACGCTTGATTTTTTTAAAACTAAAAGCCTCCCACTTTTTCCTTTAGCTTTGAGCATAAGTGAAATGCATAAGAGCATTCTTTCTTAATTTTTCATATGTTTGGCCCAATAACTTTTTCCTTTAGCTTTGAGCATAAGTGAAATGCATAATAAGAGCATTCTTCCTTAATTTTTCATATGTTTGGCCCAATAGCTTTGGGAACTCTGAAATGGTCTCTTTCAGGCTTCATTGAAGGGGAGATATCTGCATAATTCCTACAGCATCAAAAGAAATTGGCATTGAGGTAGATATAGAGGATTCATTATCAGGAGGCATATATACGCCATTCATGTATGCATGTGATTTTTAAAAACACTACAAATGTTTTTGAGTTATAAAAAGTATGACACATTCTAGCATATTACCCCACGTCCGGTATACTACTAGTATTATTTAGAGTTCTTGTATTTGCACTTTTCCAAGAACCGTGGTTAAGAATAAAAGGCAAAGGAAACGGATCACTTCCTGCCTCCA
Organism: Myotis brandtii; assembly: GCF_000412655.1. Taxonomy (NCBI): domain Eukaryota; kingdom Metazoa; phylum Chordata; class Mammalia; order Chiroptera; family Vespertilionidae; genus Myotis; species Myotis brandtii. Next base: position 5,588,452 of record NW_005354291.1, on the reverse strand, counting down.
AATAATGTCTTACCCACCTATGCTTAATAGATTTACAAGCTCAGATAAAAACTAATTTCCAGCAAGCTGTGAAAGAGCAAAAGAAAAGCCCTGGCTTAATTTGTTAGTGAAGGAAGGCCTTGCTTGAAGTTCATATCAACTTTACATTCTGCAAAGCAACTCATCCACATAAAAATAGTCAAAAAGGACTTCATTTAATTAGTGATATGTAGACTTTTGCATAGAAAAAGGTTACAAAGTAATGCAAAAAGGACTAGGTACAGTAATTTTAAAACAAATATTTAAAAGTATAATGTTGCATAATGTTTAACATTCTTCTTTATTGCTTTCTCCACACAGCAGAGAAATGAAGTGCATAATAATACATGCTGTGTCTTTATCTTTCAAACATAAAATCTCATGTGCTCAATTTCAATGTATTAAGAGATTATTTTGTCATTAAACAAAATAAAAAACAAAACAAAATGAAACCAAAACACCATTATGTAGCACTAGTCTAGGCATGGACAAACTAATTTATGTACATCCCATTGCATACATTCATCTTGATTTGGGGTCAAACGCAATCTTGAGCTTGACAAAGAGCATTTAAAAATCGTGGCTTTTCTGTTCCAAATGCTATCTATCTATCTACCTCCCTGTCTCATCACCTCCAGAAATGCTACTTCTCCCAAAAGGATGACAAGGATAGTACACGTCATCGGGACAAAATGAAGAGGATACATATGTGGAAATAGTCCAAATGAAACGGAATAAATTATGCTAAACTTTTACAAACTGGAGTTTTCAAGTTGGCATGAGTCAGCTAGCCTCTGGTGGGCACACAGTAGGTCAGTGCTCCTGGGTGTACTCTATAAATGTATGGTTTACAGAAGAAGCACCACATTCTGAGCCATGAAAGAAAAAGGTGCCTCGGGGTTTGCAGACAAGGCAGAATGCTTGCTAATCTGAGCACTGATGGAATAATTGCTTATACCAGTGTATTGCTGAATGTCACCACCTTGGCAAGTCTGTACAAAGAAAGCAAACTAAGATAAAACTCGGTCTTTCAACTTGAAAATTATTTTCAGCAATCCTTTTGGCCAATAAAAACCTCTTGGTTTCAACAGAGTACTCTTCCCTGGCATTGTATGTCTGCAGCCTAAAGCAAGACTTTCTGTCCCTCTCCCTTCTTAACCTAACTTCTACACTCGTCACTTGTGCAATGTTCCATGCTCAGAACAAAACTTCACTAGCTCAGGCACTTAGGAAACACGAATATTTTTTTTTTCCCATCTAGTTTCAAGAGAATTCAGTCAGAGCCTTTTCCTTCTCCAATTTGGATATACCGAGGCAAGGCTGGATGGGACAGTCTTTTACTTTCCGGGAAAATTCTACATGGAAGCAAGTGTGAAGTTCTCAAACGTTGCTGACGTCAGTTACCAAGCTGCCTTAACCAACCACAAGAAAGAAAACAGATCGCTAATACCACATTTCCACTTGTGAGGTGTGTGCCTCAAATAGCTTTACTGCTCCTTGGTGGGTCTGTAGACATCTGTATGGCGGCCTTCCGGTGCAGATGCTGAAATGCAGGACTTTCAGTTACCATGGCAACAAGTTCAATGACAACTCAAAAAGCGCCCACTTCTGTCCCCCAGGGTCGGTAAGGTTTACTGTTAGTTCCACTGCTCGTCTGCTGAGGGCTGGATGTGGCTGATACGGACAAGGGCGGGCTGATGGCTGTGGCGGCTGCCACCGCGGCAGCGGCGGCGTTTGGGGGGAGCATGGGGAAGG
>NW_005354291.1:5577103-5586415 GCF_000412655.1 Myotis brandtii | reverse complement strand
GCAGCCCAGTGGTGCGGGTGCAGCGGGTGGTGGTGGTGGGCCAGGGAGGAGGTCATGGCCGCTGCTTCCCGCTGCGAGGCGCACGTGCTGAGATGGGAGACCAGCCGCACCCGCAGGGGGTCCGCGGAGTCCAGGCCTTCCACTGAGCTCAGATACCTGGCCACTTCCGTCAGGCACTCTCGGAACCCGATGCTCATGAAGTCCATGGCAATCGCGTGTGCATCGAAGTAGCCTAAAGGGAGGTTTGAGCAAAGTGGGGGCCAGGAGAGAGTGAGGAGAAAAGGATCCAGTTACTAAGAGTCCTACCAACTAGGTCCCACTGTCCTCAGAAGATTGAAGCAGAACCACGATCCTTTCTGACAACGTTGCCAGCTACTTATGGTTGCAATTTGTGCAGAAGTTAAGAGAGTGTAGAATGTACACTTTGCAATTCACATGTGTGACAACTCTGGCATTGCTGGGTACTACAGTTGTTCTTGCAACCAAATTTCATAGTGGGGGCAGGGGTGTGGTTGGTGTGTGTGTGTGTGTGTGTGTGTGTGTGTGTGTGTGATTAAGAACATGCATGTTTCAAATACTTCCAGGGGAAAAAGTGATGTTTCTCCTTCTGTATTGTGGACTAGTGAAATTCCCTAGTCGAATTTTTTCACGGTGACACAGAGTTCCAGGCGCTGTCTCTGTCACATGAGCTGTAGATTAAAGGGCTTTTCTGAAACACCCACACTCTCTTGGCGGTAAACAGAGAGGTAAAATGCATTTTAGCGGCTTGGGGACTTTCGAATAAAGGACTTTTCTTGCACCAACACTTACTGTCTCTTAAATTTTTTTAAAAAAATGCTTCTTGACTCTCAGTGGCTTTTTTTAAATCAACAAAGTGAAAACATGTTGTCATTACTTGGTATGAAAAAAATCCAATAAAAACAAAATGTTTCATTTATCATCTATTCATTATTAGACTATCTTATTCTGTATCTCAAGCACTTTGGAAAATAGTAGTCATAATATTCAAAAGTCCTAAAGCTAGAATTCGAACTGAAATTTGGAAGGCCCAAAAAACATCTGGAACAAAAATATACCCTATTAAAACAGTAACAACAGCACAAAGCTGATATAAGACAGCATCATGAAATGTGGAAGATGAGGACTTAGGCAGAGTTAGCAACAAAGTCCCTGGGATTAGAAGGAAAAGCTCTCCCTAAAGAAGCTGCCTCCATGGAAAAGATTTCACGGGAGCGTCCTCAGGGTTCTCTGTGGGCCTTTGCGGACTCTGTCTCCCATGAGAGAAGAGGAGGGAGGTAATCACCAGTGTAGACCGAGTTCAGAAACCCAGAAGGATTTGGAAATTTAGGTTACTCTACTAAATCCTCTCTAGACACCATGGCAACATCAAGGTAGACTGTAAAAAAAACGAACCAACAGGATTGTAACCCTCAGAGCTTCCGAGAATTCTCATGAACAGGCATGAAAAAATTTGAAATCTGTGGTTTGTCAGCTACATGTTGCTGTATATCACTGAGTTCTCTGTTGCATCTTAAGGAACAGAAAGTATGCCAATTCCTATCCTGTTGGTGGATACAGAGGGAAATGATGATGAGCAGCTGTCTCCTATGAATGAATCTGGGGCCAAAAATTATAGTACAGCACATAGGTCTATACCACATCACCTGTGCCACCACTGCGCTACAGCTTTCAGTGAACAAACTCACAACCTTGTGAAGTGGACACGAGCACTGTTCTCACTTTACAGATGAGGAAAATGGGGCTCAGAGAGGGTTAGTAATTTACCAAGCATCACAGAGCAACTACAGGACAGTGCCAGGATTTGTAAACAGGCAACCCAACTAGAGTCCATGCTCTAAGACATCAGCACACCATGAGGCCCTTATAGCAGCTGTGAGTCTTGGGCGATGTAAGCCCACACTGCCAGCCCCGCTTCTTCAAGGCCCACATATTCTCCAGCTTGGTGACCTGTTTAATGACCTGGCAGTCAGGCCACTTGTATGTGCTTGCTTGGAAATGTGTGTTCATAAACTATTCTGGTTTGAATTTTAGGACTGTTCAGGTAGCCAAGAATAGCAACCAAGACAGAACTTAGTTTTTATAGTAAGGCATAAGAACAATATTACTCTTTACAAGTATAGCTCAGGCCAAATATTTGAAATGTTGATAAGAATTCTCAGTCATGTGGTTAACGATGCCAAGGGAGGCAGAGCAAACAAACAACTTTTCTTGCACCACCACTAACTCAATCGGTGCAGATGGCAACGTGGGGCTGGAGGGGCCTTAGAGCTCAGAGAACTAGTGTAGGCCTCATAGTGCAACAGTGCACTTTTCTGTGTCTGGTCACAGGTGAGGCAGTGGCCAACCCGGGCGGGATCCTTGGCTCTTAAGATTTCATCCATTCTCTTCTCCATTCTGTAAGAATGCTTGCATGCTATACTTAGGGTTACATTTTAATGAACAGAAATTTAAAAACCCATGCCCATTCATTCAGGATGGTTCCTTGAGAAGGTGCAACCAAGGGTAAGTCACAGCACGTGGGCTTCCCTGTACAATGATCAGCCTCCCTGACACACAAGTATTGGAACAAAACCAGGAGGTTAGGGGCAATCTTTTCCTCTTGTTCTTCCTTTCCTTCCCCCAAACCTCCATTAAATCAGAGCTAGAACTCAGTATAATGCAGCTATTCCAAAGGAAGTGGCCCTAGAATTACTCTCATGTTGTTTTCAGATTTTGGTTGGTCTTGGATTTAGAGGTGATGGCCAGGGCTGTGTTCCACAGGTCCTCAGCAGCATGGCCATAGTGGAGTTAAATACTGAACTACTTCCATACCAATTGGTAAACAGCTACTTGCCTCCAATGCCCCTTTCCTGCCTTCATCTATGGCAAACTATGACAATACATAGTAAAAGGCTGATAGCAAGCACAGAGAAGCTTCCAGAGTATAGGTGCAGCAGCACTTAGCCCCTGGTGGTGTCTTGTACTTATCCAGTTGTCAAATATATTAAACTAGTGACCAGGTGCACGATTTTGTGCACATTGAAAGGAAATTAATTAGAAGGTGGCCAGCAGGGCAGGACCTGGGTGAGATGGGCTGGACACTCCCTGGAGCCAACCCCCCATGGTCCCTCCCCAGTGTCTTCAGAGTGAGCGGATCCCTCTGGCAGGGGGGGTCCCTAGGCCTGGCCTGTGGGGATCAGGCCGAAACCAGCTCTCTGACATCCCCCAAAGGGTCCCAGAGTGCGAGAGGGCACTCTGCAAAGTTGCTGTCCTACAGAGTATGGAACGCAAAAGCAAGTGTGCAGTAAACCAGATTCGGGCCCCGACAGTGCCCCAGCAACAACATAACCCACAGCCGAAGGTGGAATTGCGTGGCCCTGCGAGGAATTGGGCTCCCTCCTCTCTGGTTTTGGGGTGTGTCACCCGAGAACCGCTGCTGCCAAGTCACTGCAGCTCGGCAGCTACTGCGTTGAGCGTCTGCCCCCTGGTGGTCAGTGTGCATCATAGCAACTGGTCGGATGCTCGGACACTTAGCATAGTATTAGCCTTTTATATATATAGATAACACCCTTGGCTAAGATGAATACCAAAGGTTTGTTTGAAGGGTGAAAAAGATACAAAAGGGTGAAACCCAGTCAAGTGGAACTGGGATGATAAAATTTGAATGATAATTACAGCTTTCCCATCTCAAGTATATTTTTAGCATGAAGTAAGGGTCTGTCCCTGACCCCCTAAACAATTCTTCCCCAAATCACTATGGAATACAGAGAACATCTCCCCAGGGAACTGGGCCCAAGGAACCTTCTCCTATTTGCTCTGGTTAGGAATGACTGCTCCATTAACGGTTTCCAGTAGAGATTCACTACCTGCACTTCAAATGCTCTGTCTGGTCTGAATCCAAAACCAACCCAAATCTGAAAACAACAATGAGAGTAATTCTAGAGTCACTTCCTTTGGAATAGCTGCATTATACTGAGTTCTAGCTCTGATTTAATGGGGGTCTTTGGGGAACAGAAAGAAGAAAAAGAGAAAAGATTGCCTTTAACCTCCTGTTTATGTTTGGATGTTTGTGTGTTTGTTTTGTCTTTCTGTACAGATTCCAGCATGTGCTTCTGAAGTCCCAAACAAATCTCTGACCGGGCTGCTGTGAATGAAGCTTCACTCCCACAGTATTATGAAAGCAAACACAAGCCCAGGGTCAAGTGCTCCTTTTGTTCCAGAAGTTCTTTCCCACGAGTTCAATCCTGCCATTAGCATTGATTTCCACGGCTTTAATCTGGGACCTCCTATCCCAGCTTGTTAAAGAACCGCTCAACTATGACTTCCTTACAATCTTGGGGAGGGGAGAGGAGGAGGGGTGAAAAAAGAAAGGTGGAAAGGGGTGGGGAAAATGAAGTCACTTACTTACCTTTACCCCCTGTTGCCTGAAGCATCTTCAAATGATCCACTGTCATTTGTAATATTTCAGCTTTTTCTAACTTTGCAGATCCCTGCATAAACAAGTAATAAAGTCTTATAAGTTCTATGGAAACAAATTTAGGACATTTTATACTGGATTTTCAATTTTCCTTCTCACTAGAAAATTCTAAGTTTAATTTTTTTCACAGAAAAATCTGAATTCCTTCCAAACTTTAAATGAAAACTCTAATTACTATGTCACACTTAATGACAGATATTTCAACCTTTAAAGGTTAAAAAGTATAATAAACATTTTTATCATAAGAATAGCTATACTCCCCAATATTACTCCACCAAAATTACAATTGTGAAAATCTCAAACTTTGCAACCAATCAGTACCTTGGTTAATAGTATATTTAATTGCATTATCTAATTATATAGAACATCCAATAGTCCTATATAATGCTCAAGTCTAGATCAGTTGAATACAACTCTGGAGGATAAGGAAATAGAATCTCAAATTATTGTTGAATCCTGACTTGGTGACTTTGATTGAATAATTAGTTGGTCTTGGTATTTTTTCATCATATCAAACATTATTGGTATTAAAGAAGACATATGGTAGAATAATTTGCAATATTTAACTCTCTGAAAGTGCCTGCCACATTTTAGAAGATTTAGTTTCCAAATATTTAACATTCTTGGTTATATAATGGACATATCTCTTTTAATGCTTTTCTAACATTTTAAAATAAAATGTTTTGACTTTCCAGCTAGAAAAATAAAATAAAAATAAAAAATTTTAATAAGTCTTTAATTCATACTAGACCTTGGGTAAGCAGAACCAAAAATAAAAAAGGGAAGACTTTTAATATGTTTTCCAATAATTACCAGCAGGTGTCACTGTGAATTTCAAGATCATAAATAAGAAAGCATAATTTACTACTTATCTAGTAAGCATCAGCAACATGTAAGGATATTTAAACCCTTTAAAATAGTTCTTAATAAAATTGTCTTTGAAATGTATTTTTATGTCCCCACTTTTTAAAATAAGGCAACTTCTGGAAACCAATTGAAAAAAGTGCCACCTCAAACTGTCTCAGAGTGCTGTGGATGGCTTCTAATTTCCTGGAGGAGCTAAATAATTAAACCAATATGTTTTTTTCAGAAAAGGAAATAGAAGTTTATTTCAGGTTCCTATGCGTTACTTGTTTCGTGAAAATTATCAGCTCAATGCCAGTTATTTAAACTGCTTGAATAAATACCCTTCTAATCATATTGTGACAGGGCCAGCTCACTAAGGGTTGTTAGCCAAGCTCTGCAAATGGGAAAGTCTGTGTTTATGGCAACTAGCTGCCAAACAACTGAGGTTTGCTTTTAAGATTTGTTTTAAATTGACATTTAAGAAAAGAAAGAAAGAAAAAGAACAACAACAACAAAAACCACACCAAACTGATGGTTTCTCATAACTAGGTATTTCGGTACTCAAAGTAAAAATATCACTAAATAATGATATCTTCAGTTTCAGCCTACTGCTACTAATCCAAACTACTGTTTCCACATTACATTTACCTAATCAAAGGCAGTTTCAGCATATAGAATGGGTGCCTGTGTTTCTCTTAAACATATATAATCAATAGCATATTACATCTTGTACTTCTGTCAGTGCTCAATTTTTCCATGAAGATGTACAGTAGTTTCAGTGAACGTGACTAATAACAAAATTGTAGTTTCTGGATAATTTCTGAGGGCTTTGTAATGTTAGTTTGGTTCATGAAATAAACAACAAAATGAAATAAACAAACAATTGCTGTCTTATATTCTATTTGAATTAAATTGAAAGTATTTTCAACAAGGTTATGATGCCACATTCTTTGAAAGATGCTGTTAGAAATCTATGCCATTAGCCATGGTGGCAGGAGGAAAAACTGTTCTAAAACGACAAAGAAATATTTACATATTTGGCTTCCTACTCTATTAAGTGTGAATTTTTTTTTTTTTTTTGTAAAGGAATACGTGAATTCTGAAAAGGGCATGTGGCTAGTTTGATTTTTACCAAACTTCCAAAAAGATGCTCCAAATCGAGCATTATTCTGTTAACCCAGGGATTAAAAATGAAACCATGTGGGTTGGTAAATAAATTGTATTCGTATAAGTTATTTAGAAAATAGAGCTGAAGATGTTACTTCCTGGGCTTTGGTAATTTTTAAAATAAAAAGCTTATTTTTCTTAAACTGTTTGAAACAAAAATGAAATTTCACACATGATATCCTTCTTTTTTTTTTTTTTAAAGAATACCACATACATCTTGGTTTTAAACAAAACCACCACTGGTCTTCATAGAAAGAACAGAGAAAGCATGAACACTGTTACCCTTAAGGGGAAAATAAGCCCAAGAATGGAAATGTTTTTCAACTTCACGATGGATTATGTTTTTAATAGTTTTGCCACAACAAAGCATTTTATTGAAATCACTGCTCTGTGCCAGATCAGGGCACATACACCATTATTTTAAAAAGCTTTAACAGGCTTTCCCAGATGAGAGAATCAGATTTTTTGAGCTTTTTGGTTGGGGTGGTCAGGGGTGAGGATAGCTTACTTGTTTTTCAAAAGCAGTTGGCACCAGTCGCCTCAACTCGGATAAACTGTTATTTATCCGATCTCGACGCCTTTTCTCTATTATCTATCCCAAAGAAAGCAAAACAAAAGTTTATGAATACACAAATGATAAAATTACTCGTGATGAAAAAAACAACTGCTACACATTAGGCTACATAACATGAAATAAAAAGAAAAAAAAAATCACATACCCCTCTCCTTTTCTTTCTTGCCATAATCTGAGATGTTGTTGTTGGAGAATTCGATCTAATCACAGAGCTAGAACTTTGCCTATGAAATAGGAAGAGTATGTCAGGTGCTTCATTAACATAACAATAGTTTCTTCTGAGTACTTGATGCCACCCATTAAACATTGAGGGTGATTTCGCAGTTCAGGTCTGTGTTACTTTATTCTTAATTCTTGCTTTACTCTTAACATACTTTGCTTCCAGCCTATATCTCTTTTCAGGTAGGAATGAATGGTGGCTTAAAAAAAGAAAAGTTTTAATGAGTAATTTAGATGCCAAATCCATTGGCAAAAACATCCCTAAACTTTTATTAAGTCTCCTAGTAAAATAATTATGGGCAGTCAGGGTGAGAAATTAGATATTAGTACTTCCTAGTGACACTCATAAATGTTTCTTAAAAGTCAACTAGTCTCTGGTAGCATCCTCCTCCTCTTTCCGTTCAAACATACTGAACAAAGCAAAGCTATTTTAAAATAAAGGCCATGTTTAGCACCATTACCAAACAGATATACAATCATCACATGTCACACGGTTGTCTCTAGATACAATCTTTAAAATAAACACACGTTATCTTACTATTTCAATTAGTCATATCTCACAACGGGGAAAAAAATGACAAATTTAATGTTTTGTATCCGAATCTTCCAAAAGAACGCTCCAAAGTAAAAATGCCACTGATAAGAAAATTAAAATCAGATCAGCTACCAGGTAAGGGTTTTACTTTGAAAACGAAACCTCTAGGAGCTGCACCTCATCTTGAGTTTCCTAATGAAAAGATTATTTTATACTGAGAGTTCAATCAAATCATTATTTTGCCACTTAGAATATTTGCCATCCTTTCTAGTTTGTATCTGTTACTCTTCATAATTCATGGATTCTATAATTCTTTATGTTCTCAGATTTTCCAGGGTTCCTGTTATTTGTTCTTCCATTTTAGAAATGTTGCACAGATCAGGTTGTTAGTACTTCATCTTCTCACTTCTGGATCTTATTTCTGAATTAAACGTCCTCCTCATTCCTACCCATTCTCAGCTGGTTTCGCCTTTCACAGGGCATCTTCTGTTTTTCTGTTCTTTTTTTTAAGATGACCGACACTTTAATAATTAGAAGATACTTTGTAAACAATGTTTCAAGCAAATGTCTTTGCTCTTGCTGATATCAGGCTTTGGTTTTGTATGTATTAGAAGAACAGCATTGAAAGAAAGAAAGAAAGAAAAAAAACAGCATTGAAAGTTTTCCAAAAGGTAGGAAGAATTTTGCTCTTTGAGTGACAGTTGCAGATAAATAATTAAGGTGCTTCTGGGGATGCCAATTAGAAGCAATTATCATTTGACCCGCCCGGCACTAAAATGCCTCGGTAATCTCCCCCTGCCACTGGGAAGTGGAGGTCTGGCTTCTGTGATCGCGACCCCGATCTTTCCCAGACTTAAGAGCCGGCAGTCAAAGGAATAACGCCCGAAACGATCCTTACATCTGTCACTCACTCTACTGTCAGCCAAGACACACATGGTCGGCCCGGAGCGCGCACCCTGCTTAGCGGGGACACTGCACGTTGCTTCAATTTCTCCATCAAGCAACTTAGCTTTTTAGTCTCTTTTAAAAACATCAATTTTTCTTTGCTCTTGGCCCATTTCGACAGTTTCAGTGGCGGGGGCGTCGCCCGTCGCCGGGACCTGTTTGTCGGCCGGCCCGGTGCAGACAGCCGGGCAACATCCCGGCCAACTCCCGCACTTTCAGGCGTCCCCGTCCGCTGCGCTGCACCCCTAGAGTGAAAACCCACCTCCCTCGCCCCACTCCACGCACGTTCCCGAGCGCCCACCACTCAACGTTTCTCCGGCAAAACTTCCCCCTCTTCGTGAGGACGCCGCGGAAAGGAGCCTGGAGATTCCCACGGAGCCGTCCCACACAAAGCTCCCCGACGCCTCGGGCTCCAAGCGCGCGCTCACCCCGAGTAATTGTTCTCGCTTCCCACGTCGATGGTCTCGTCCAGGTCGCTCTCCGAGGTCGTCTCCTCGCAGGGGCGCTTCATCGCGGCGAAAAGGGCGCGGGGCGCAGCCCGGCCGGAGA
>NW_005354291.1:5575833-5576601 GCF_000412655.1 Myotis brandtii | reverse complement strand
AGGAACCCGAGCGCGTGGCTGCGTGTGAGCGGGCGCGTGTGACGTCGGGAGCCGCCCCGCTCGGCCGTCCCTGGTCAGGACCCACACTGCCGACAGGCTGGCCCTGGCGGTCACATTTGCCCTCTGGGGTTTTTGAAAACCTTAAATCGAAGTTATTTTTTTTCTCCCCCGGCAACTCCCGAGGCTACTGCTGCGGCCTCCGGGCTGTGAACAGATAAGGACGCGAGTTTCCCCGACGAGGTACATAACCCCTGACGGTCGGAGGGGGTGAGGTTGGCCCCCGCACGAGTTCGATTTGCTGTAAATCAGTTATTTCCATTCCCCCCACTGGGACTGTGGATCCCGCTGAGTAGACGGTGCCTGGAGCTGTTTACGTTGGTGGCCGGAAGGACTAGGGCAATAACGCGGGTGTTTCAGGACACAGTGTTAGTGGTTTTTCAAGTCCGAGTTTTTCGGGCTTGGGTTCTCCAGATAACGGCAATTCTCCCCTCGCCCTGATCATGTGCAGTCGCAGCGGTAGGTGTAATTAGAATCCGGACACGAAAAACCGCTCTGGAAATGGAATTTGTTTTCTAGAGTTCGAACTCGTGTCCAGTTTTCAGTGCATTGGACACCGCGGGCTGTAAAATCTCTAGATGCGCTTTCAAACCATGTTTTCCAGCGCCTCTTTCCATGCTCTGACTTTTGAACCGGTTACGCCGATGTGCCTCCGCGAGGGCAGCCGGGGTCGGTTTGCTCGCCCCGGAGCCGCGGTACCGGGAGGCGGGC
>NW_005354291.1:5575487-5575719 GCF_000412655.1 Myotis brandtii | reverse complement strand
AGACGCCACTCGTTGCGCCGGGACGGCTCCGTGCGGGGTGGGAAAAGCCTCCGAGAGAGGGGCCTCTATCAGTCACCACCACCTTCCGCCGCGGACCGGTTCATTTTTTTCTGGGGATCTGCTCGGGGCGCCCCTGTGACCATTTGTCCCCTCCCTCCACCGGACCCGCGCCGGGCGGGGAGGAGAGGAGGAAAGGACGCGACGTGGAGGACCGGGCCCGGCGGGGCGAGGG
>NW_005354291.1:5514137-5575082 GCF_000412655.1 Myotis brandtii | reverse complement strand
GAACGCGCGAACCCGACCTTCAGGACTTGCGGCGGCTTGTTCTTCTGAAAGCGAATGCCTGCAGGTGCAATTCACGTTCGCCACGGGAGCAAGTTAGCGGTCGCTTCCAAACGTCAGGGTCACAACTTGAGACCGTCGCTGAAAAATAAAATAAAAGAAAAGAAAAAGAGATGACTTCCCTCCTCCTCCTCCCCAACCACCACCACCACCACCATACTGGGGCATTTGATTGTAATCATTGCGAAAAATTGCAACTAGGGAAAAGGTTTACTTGCAATAAAGTAGCAACTGGGTATAGTTTTCCCGTATTTTTCTTGGTAGTCTTAACTGCTGTAACCGTGTTATAAATATATATATATATAATCAGGGACGTTCGAAAAGTACACGTGGATTTAATGTCGCTTAAGCTGTTTTATAAGCAAAGGATCATATTCTACAAGTGTTCATTCTACCAGTTCTTGGTTGGTACATGGTAAGCGATTTGTAAGTCTGTTAAATAGACGAACGCATAGGGCAAAATACATCGGTGTTTCGAACACCATGAAATGATTAATATGCTCGCTTATCTACAAAATACTTAACCGCGATTAGGCAGCGCGAAATGTATCCATTAGGTCTTGTACTCCCCTCAAGTATTCCACCCGCCTGTCCCCTGGTCAGACTCATTGTCTGGTCTGTCTCCCACTGAAAGTGCCTCCCGGGTCAGAGGGAGAAGTAGAGGGAGCAAACTCTTGAAAGCGCCCAGCACAGGTAAAAACGGTGGTGGGTTGTAGGGGACTGAGAGAGGGAGGTGTAGGGGTGGTGTAAGCGGGCAGAACGAATAGAGAAGGTGAGAGAACCGAGGGATTTCAACCCTCCGCACCCCTGAGCGACATCCTTTTCAGCGAACGTTGGACGAAGGCTTGCTAAGAGCCCGGAGAAAAGATATCCGCGCGGAGAGCAAACCCAGTTCTTTCCTTTTCAAAGATTTGCACAGTGAGATAATTAGACCGAAAGATACGAGGGACTTTTCTAGAAACGAAATGCCATTAAAAGAAAGCCCAGGATTAGGGACCTAAAGGGAACGGAGGAGAGGAGACTCGGGCGCCTTCCCGAAATTGGTCATCTAGCGGGTGTTTTGTGTTGAATGTGATTTAACTCAAGGGTGTGAAAGTGAGGTGTCAGGTGCCAAGATCTGGAAACATCTGACTCTCAGTGGCCCTGGTCCTCCTCTTCCCCCTCCCGTTTGATACAATAAAGTTATGGTTTTTGCACCTGTATTCCTAAGTTTGGCGATCTTGACTGAGGCTTATCTTGTCCCACAAATTTGAGTTCTGTTGCACAAATTAATGATGTGATTACTGCAGTTCTAAAATTCCCCTTGCAGCATTTTGGGAACAAACGTGGGGTCTTTTAACATTCTCCTTGATCTGGTTTTCTCTTCATTAGAGCACGTTGATTTTTCAAGATCAATGGCCACATTTCATTTGTGGCTTCTCTGAATCCTTTGAGGTGCAGCTTCCAATTACTTAAAAAGTTTCTGGTCACTCCAGTGTTTGGGTTCTCTTAGAAAGTCACCAAAGCATGACACCACTTAAAAAAAGTTTCTCGGTGAAACACGGGAAGCTCTGTTATTTTAAGAAAGTTGTTCGTCTAAGAAGCCTAAATGCACATACTTCATATCAAGTCCAATATTTTGCCCTATCTGAAAGATTATAATTGCTACACAGTTTCTGGTGCAAAGGCAAGACAAGACGGCTGCCCTGAGAAGTACTAGTCTATTTTCAATTGCTGGGGCAGACGGCACATACCATGCATCTGCAGGCAGCCTTGTTGGGCTGCTTCCCTAACTAGGATGCTGTGGTGAGCTGGCAGCACATTCAAGTGTGTATGAGAATACTGCACCCTGAGAGTGGAGGCCAAGGGCAAAATCCTTGTAAATTTCAGTACCTTTCTCAGCATCGGGCTGGCATCAGGCAGGCCCACCTAAGGTCACTGTGTGTGACACATATTTTCAAGCCAGTAGAGCAAAACAGAGCTGAAAACAAGGGCAAATTTAGGCCCTCCAACCTTGAAGTCATCTATGAAAGGGAACTGCTTTACCAGATAACAATTATTCTCGCCTGGTCAGCCACACAAAGTGCAGAGTATTTCTTGGCTTGCTCCAATAGGTGCTACTTATTTGTTTCATCAGAAGTTCCGAGGTAGGAAATCTAAGACCCAAAGCCCCCTTTCTGGAAGGTTAGAATGTTTAAATCGATCTCTGTTATTAAGGGGCAATTTATGTAAGAGCTTTTATTTCATGAGTGGTGTTCTTAGTGCTTACTGCAGGCCCAAGGATGAAGGCTGCTTTTATTGCAGGAACTTGAGAAGAAGATTGCATACTTAAGTAACCAGTTTCCCTATAAGCAGTGGTCAAAAAACTCACTATTTTAACGTCCTCCTTGTGAGGGTTAAATTGATGTTTGCAGGCTTTTCTTTTAAGGAATTTTAAAAAAAAACCTTACATTTTCTTCATGTTGGTTTGATTGACAATTCCTGCCCCCCGCCCCAAGGATAGAGTTAGATCTATCCACTTCTCTCATGAAAATCATCTTTTAAATGAACTACAGCCCTGGCCAGTTTGGCTCAGTGGATAGAGTGTCGGCCTGCGGACTCAAGGGTCCCGGTTTGATTCCGGTCAAGGGCACCTGCCCGGGTTGTGGGCTCTGTCCCCAGTAGCGGGCGTGCAGGAGGCAGCTGATCAATGATTCCCTCTCATCATTGATGTTTCTATCTCTCCCTCTCCCTTCCTCTCTGAAATCAATAACAATATATTTTAAAAAATAAATAAATAAAATGAACTACACCCCCATCTTCTAGAAGGAAATGACACATAGTGGATGCACAATAAATGGTTTGGAATGAATTTCTTGTTGAAATTAATGAACTCACTGTCTCTTTCCATAAATACATGTAAATTTAGATATATTGGAATATTTAAAATTGAAATAAATAACCACGAACTAAAAAAAAATCATGTAAAAATGAAGAGAATATGCTTAAGTATGAGCAGGAAAGCATTTATTATGAATGAATTAGTTCAGCCCTAAGCTTCCTGGGAGTCAAGTGAGAAAGAGAAACACTATTAGTGCGTTTTCTAATTCTTGTAATCAGAAAAGATGAAGCACATTGCTTTTCAAAAAAGAGATACTTTATCCAGTTGCTGAATTCTAACGAACTGCCTTATTCACAGACCTTAAAAATTTTATTGTATTTAAACATTTATTTCCTTTGTCTAAAATTATTCCCCAAATATGCATATTAATTGTAACATGAATAATAACATTTATATTATGCAGAAATAAAGACAATAGTTTATCTTCTCATAGTTGAAATCTCAAGATTACTTAATTGACATTAATAGGACAGTGCCTCACAGAGCTACAAAAATGTGGATTCTCCCTAAAAAAGATTTTGCTTTGAGTTGAAAAAAATTTAAATCAATGATTCCTGGATCTGGTTGGTTGGCAGTACTTGATGAAATATCATGTGCTATGGAAGATTTTAAGACTAAAAGAATGGAATCAAACATCTCAATTTTCTTATCACTTTTATTAGAACTTCTTTTTAGATTTATGCCTTTATTTTTAAATTGATAGATGACTTTCTAAAGACCCCTCACAGATTGTAAATAAGAAGTTTCAATTTTTAGACTTTCTCTGGAAAAAATACGGACTATTATTGGACCATCATGCTTTGCAAACCTATTGAAGTACGTACTTTAGGAGAAACAGAAAAATAGCAAATTTCTTTTTTCTAGACAGGGCTGTTTTGTTTCTAGCAGATAAGAGTTTAACATTCTTGGTACCTATTGGTTGAAAGGCACAGCCCAGAAATTTGTTTTTTCTGGCATTAGTCTTCATAATAATTTCACAATATAATAATGTATTGGGAACATTGGACTAAACATTTTTAGAGATAAATTGGGTCTTAAGAAATAGTCCATTCAATTTCTGGGAAATAAATACTTTAAAGAAAAGAATAATTCTTTGAGGAATTGTAATATTCACCAAGGCAATGCAATTTCTTTGAAAACAAAATGTCATGGTGCTTAGCAGTTGCAGGGTGGAGAAAGGCTATGTATTGTACTTTGAATATGTAAGAAAGGTACACTGTATGTTTCCATAGCACTTTTGCCTGGGGCATGATTGAATCACGAATCAAAACTCACAGCAAATGGAAAATTAAAAAAACAATATAAATGATGTATATGGGTATATGTGTGTATACCTATCTATCTACAAATAGACATATCTATATATGGATAGATATAAAGAAGCACAAAGTAAAGGTTTTTTAAAAAATATGTTTTTATTGATTTTAGAGAGAGAGGAAGGGAGAGAGAGAAACATCAGTTGGCTGCCTCCTGCATGCCCCCTACCAGGGATGGAGCCCACAATGCAGGTGTGTGCCCTGACCGGAATCAAATCTGAGACCTTTAGGTTCCTGGGGTGACCTCACCCAATTGAGTCACACTGACCATGAAAAATAAAAGTGTTTTTAACTGACCTGACTTGTTAGTATATAAAAGTCTATAGTAATATCTGGCACAGGACAGTAGCTCAAGTCAGAGAGGAAAATGCTGCATTTAGTAATTAAACCATTTGTAAAATGGAATTAACAACATTTATATTTTTGTGTGTGTTTTCTCTATTGTGAAAATTAGAGTCACTATGTCAGTTTATTTTATTTTAGATACTAAAATACCTTATCTTTTGTCTATTATCTATACATGCATATAAAAGCCTAAGTGACCGTTTGACCATTCGACTGGTAGCTATGATGTGCACTAACCACCAGAGGGCAGAGGCTCAATGCATAGGTATTGAATCATGGAACAGACTGATGAATCTCAGAGGGAAGCGGGTGGTGGGGGGGGGATGGCAGGAAGAGGTTAACCAAAGATTTTATATGCATACTAGAGGCCCGGTCCATGGATTCGTGCACTGGTGGGGTCCCTTGCCCTGGCCTGTGGAGATTGGGCCGAAACCGGCAGTCCGACATCCCCAGAGGAGTCCTGGATTGTGAGAGGGCGCAGGCCAGGCCGAGGGACCCCACCGGTGCACGAATCTGTGCACCAGGCCTCTGTATATCTATATTTTTAAATCAGTTTTTTAATGCAATTTTTAAAATGTCACCCCTTAGAAAAACAGACTTTACTATTTTGAACCTCTTGATGCAATGGGAATATTAAGGGGTTGGAAGAGTGATTCTGGTGTTCAGGTGGAACACCTAAAAAATCATGTTCTTTTTACCTGACCCCATGAAATATTGATACATTAACTAATTAGATGCTTGTGTGTCTAAATTCTAATTGAGATAACAGAGATTGGAGCAAAATCTACAACTGAAAAATTCTAGTCATGATTTTGTTTTGAGTGTGAATTGGGAGAAGAATGGCCATACTTTAATTTGAACAAGACACTTTGTTCTCATTCAAAAATGTAGTTTGAGAATGGATATGTTAAGAACATCACAGTGGGAACTGAGTAAACAGAACTCTGGGGGGAAATGATCTAAAAATGAAACCAAGGAGATTACAGACAGAGATCACCGCTGACAGAACTGTTAGTGCGTGTACTTGAAAGCAATCGTGGCCCGATTTTCAAGACTGTGCCTCTTTTAATTTGTCTGTTGTCATTGCCAAGCCACCAAAGTATGGAACACCTATAATGCTCTCTGTTAAGCAGTGTGGGTGGTACCTGGCGAATACACCTCAATTCCTGCTCTCAGGAAACAGCTGGGGAAATATTATAGGAGTCCAAACATAAACAACTGTTACACAAGATGGGATGCATTCAAGGCCAAAGTAAAAGAAGAACTGCATGCTATGGGCACAAAGGGAAAGAAGATCCATTTAAAAAGCAGTTCCAAAATGTTGCATAGGATTAGAGGCGGCAATCCAGTTGGAAGCGTGGGGGTGGCCCAAGGACTTTTCTTTTCTATTTCTGTTTCTGTGACAAGCACACCATTTTAATGTAGATGTTCTGTTTATTGTGATGTCTTTGTATTGCTGATAAACATGAGAAGGGGAGGTGTTGAATCCCTCTGGTGCAATCTCGGTATTAAGGGGGAAGTGGCCTTGAGGGAGTATCCTTAGTGGCTACAATCTTAAAAATGCTCTCTTGGTGAGAGATGGGCATTTGTAAAGCCACAGGGAAGCTAGAGAGTGCAGGTGATTCTTAAGGAAAGATGGGTGATCCTTAGCTGGAGTGAAGGATATGGAGGAAAAGAAGGGGGGGTGGTGTGGAAGGGAGAGACTTGTCTTGGGAAAATGAATTAGGCTGTAGCCAAATCATGGTGGAGCGTGTGTGCCCAGCTGGGTGTCTTCTTGAAGTCATTTGAGAGTCACTGGATGTTTCTAAGAGAAGTGACATATTCAGAGCTATAATTCATTAGATTGGTACAGTCAAGTTTTTTCCTTGTTTTAGTTATCATCACTAATTTGAATTGAAAACACTATAGTAGAAGAAAAATCCCAGGACAATTTTATTTTATAAATCCAACTTTTGATATTCTTTGTTTCTCAGTGCAAATCATTTAACCACCAGAAGAGCATTGTCAGGTAGGACTGTTGACTCAGCCCTTAGGAAACTCATAGCTTTTAATTGGGTTCCTTGGGTTTATTTGGTGTGGTCTGATTTAGACAAAAGTACATGTTCACTGCCTGTTTTGTTGCATATTCGCAGAACTATGCCAGGACTTGCACATCAATATTTACAGATTTGTTTTAAAATCTGCCATGTCATAATTAAAATCACACTGCTGTACTCTCAAGGATTAAAAGAACTTTCTAAAGTGAGCTTTTCGGCTTCATTGACTTCAAAGTAACACATAGTATACGAACACTGCTAGCTATCTCAGATTTATCCAGATTAAATACTTTCAGTGAAAGATTGAGCCATGAGTCTTTCCTGCTACTTTCTTGCTAAAAGGGAGAAATAGGTTATGGTTACTTTTCTACAGGGTGCCATACATAAACATTCAAGGATGTTTCAATTCAGGTGTTATTTAACTCTTTTTAGACTGATAAAGTTATATGCTTCCCTGAAGTAACTTGCATTTAAATATCAAATATGGGATCAGTAAAGAACAGTAATGATTAATAAAGAAATGCAAGACAGCCTTAGAGCAGTGATTTTCTTTCAGTCACTGTATGGCTGGTAAGAATAAAACAAGGTTCCTAGTAGTGAACAAGGTTAACAGGGTTAGGGCTCTTGTTGAGTCAGAGCGGAAGACATGCCCTGCTGAGACTTCCCATCCGATACTACCTTCCGCCCAGCTTCAATCCATTGATCCATCATCAAGTGAGTTCTTTAGGGAATGCAAAAGCTATGTAACATGTGATTTTTGCCCTTGGGAAATTTACTGTCCAGAAAATACTTTAATGATTGGAACACTTAAATGATGTATCAAATGCTTGCTATGTGTTAGGCATTTAGCTAAAAAAGCACTGTGTGGATTAGTTTATGTAATCCTCACTGGGACTTATTGAGGTAGGACAAATCTCAGTTTTATTGGTGTGGAGTCAGGCCCGGTGAGGTTAAATCAGTGCCCCTGGTTTTTAAGGGGTAGTCAGATTTGACCCAGGAAATGTAGTTCTGGCACAGAGCTCTGACCCATTGCTGGATATTCCCTCCAAGAAAGATGCATGTGACACAGACACAGACAGTGTAAACAGAAGCAATGTACAGTTTGTAAGCCAATGTCATTGGTGTCAATTAAATGCCCACAGGAATCCCAAATTTGAGGTGCAGCGAAGAAGGAAACTTTATTTAGTGCAAAACAGCTCAATTGCGATACAGGATGGCTGGAAAACAGCTCAGCTGTGAGGCAGTCCTGGGCCCAGGCCCCTTTTGGTCTGGGCTCTTGCTCTCCTCACTGGTCTGCTCTGCTCTAGCCTGAGCTGGTCGAGATGTTTTCTCAGTGGGACTGCAATCTTCGGTCTTTTGTGACAAGGGAATGTACACTCCCAGAGCCAGAGGGGAGCTGGCTTATATAGAGAAAAGTCCCCACCCCTAGGCCCTGATTGGTCTGTCCTCATGCAAATGAGGACTCCAAATCCTCGAAGCTTGATTGGTCCAAAAGGCACTTTCCTGATTGATTAAAATGGAGCTGCTCTGATTGGTTGGTGAAGATGTTGATGGAGATACCGATGGGGAAAGCCTTAGTCCTATTGGTTGAAAGGGCATTCCAGGAACTCCTTTAGAAGGGCTCCGATGGCAGGAACACAGTGCAGGCAGGCAGTTCAATGCAGCGGGAGGGAGTTCAGTGCAGGCTTCTCTACGAGTGCAGTTTGCCGGAGAGGCCCCTGTGTAGAGATGACTGCTAGGTTTTGTTTTTTAAGTTTTATCCCACTGAGCCCCTAGGAGCCCTTCTTAGTAGGTATCTTCTTTCTCAGAGTCCACACGTTTAAGAAAAACAATGTTTCCTAAAGACCATTTGTAAGTGTGCTGCCAAAACTGTGTTATTATATGTGGTGGTTAGTTTTTTTGGTTTACCCTCAAAAAGCCTAATTACTCCACAAGAAGCCCCAAAAAAGTTTGTGGTAAAGAACATAAATTTTCGCTTCAACCATGGTGTGTGTGAATCCCAGCTCTGTCACTTGGTGCATGGCTTTGAGTACACTCCTTTTTCTGAAACCAGGGCCTCATCCATGGGGTTAATGATACCTAATAAAAGGGTAGGTATAAAATAGAATAATGCTGTTAAATGCTGAGTAATATGTTTGACAGATGGAAAGAGACAGATATTATGGCTGATTAATTATGGGTCCTGAGAACAGGGGATCAACTTCCTTGTCATATTTTTATTTCTTTATTAAAGTGAAAACTATCTTTTATTGCTCTTTTATTGTAGTAGCAATATATGTTCATTGCAGGAAAATTAGTAAAAAATTTACTTAACTATTCCTTACTTTGAGCATTTAAATCTTTTTAATTTTTTTTCTATTATGAACGATGCTGGAATAAACAACCTTGTAGGCAAAGAAATGTGGGCATGTTTTTATTTATTTTCAGTCTAAATTATTAGAAATGGAGTCAGGTGACTAAATGGTATTCACATTATAAACACTTTTGATGTTTCCTGCCAAATTACCTTCTATAAGTTGGACTAAATTATATCTGTGTCAGCAATATGTGAGAATACTCATTTCCCTGTAGAATCAACAATACTAGATTGATAGTTGCCCACCTGATAGGATGGTAGCATTTTTTTTTTTTTTTTTTTTTTTTAGTTGAGGGCCAGTTTCTTGAGTCTGCTTGCCCGTACAAGCTACCTTTAGGCATTCTTGTTTTGTCACGGTATTTTCTGTTTGCACTGATGAACCCATTAATTTTCTTTCCTTTTGGAATTCCTACCCCAGTGATGGCATTGCTATCTCCAGTGATGGTGGAAGTGTTGGAGATGGTTCATGTGTCTGATTGGCAGTGGGCAGTTGTAATCAGGTACTGTTTTAAAATAGAGACTTCCTGTAGATAATCAAATGCTAAACTGGGTATTCTAGTCCAGAGTTTAGGGATGGAAAGAGAAATGAGGGCTGGCATGGTATAAGACAGCTTCATGGGTATTCCAAGAATAATTTATTTGAAAAAGTTATTTTTTTTCTTTTTTTGCAAAGGTAAGGACAGGCTCCTAGAAGAAAGAAACTTCTAGACTAGTGCTGTTTATTCCTTTATTGTTACATGTACAGTGGAAAGATCAATGGCTTTGGAATCATGCAGACCTGGCTTAAGTTTCTGGTTCAGTCACTTAAAAGCCTATGTTCTTTCAGTCATATTAATTGTTCCTCTAAGCCAGTGGTTCTCAACCATCCTAATGCCGCGACCCTTTAATACAGTTCCTCATGTTGTGGTGACCCCCAATTTCATTGTTACAAATTGAACATAATTAGAGCATAGTGATTAATCACAAAATAATATGTAATTATATATGTGTTTTCCCATGGTCTTAGGCGACCCCTGTGAAAGGGTCGTTCGACCCCCAAAGGGGTCGCGGCCCACAGGTTGAGAACTGCTGCTCTAAGCCTTAGCTTTATCAACTGTAAAATATACCTCACTGAGTTGTTTTAAAGAGTAAATAAGATAAGTAATATGAAACCTTCTAGTAAGATATAGTCCATTGTATATTCTCAATTAGAAGGCCAATTTCCTTTCCCTTCCTTTCCTAAATAACAGCAAAAGTAGTCTGTATGGGGGAAAGCGACTGTAGCACTGAATGTTGGACCTTCTTGACTAATGGCTGAATAAAATTAAAGTCTTAATTTTTTTAAATGCCTCAATTTTCCTCTGTGTAGCTTTCATTTCATGATTTGCTAAATTATGGTTCTTGCAAAGTGCCTTGAACTTTTTCAGTACAAAGCATACTGTAAGCAGGATGGAATTAACATTATCCTTGGTCTATAAAGTATTGTACCTGCATTCTTAGTGATTGACAGGATACATGTTTATACAGTTGATGTCGCCAGGGACGTATTCTTGCCTGAGTCCTACAGCAGTGTTTTGCCACCTGTAACTGTGCTGAATAAAAGTGGTCCCATCTATCATTTCTGTAGCTTTTCCTCATAGAAGCAGTCTTGATAAGTATAAGAAATCCAGGACATCATAGTATCAACAATTCTTTCCTCTTCAAAAGACATCTTTCAGACAAGGCTCTAACGGTCCCTTACAAACATTAATTACATAAATCTTACACACTATTGCTTTGTGGGAGGTGAAGTGTTTAGTAAAAAATGATAATCTAAACAGAGGTTGGCTGTGTGGGGGCAGGATGGAAATGTGAAAAGTAGGAAGTGGGTGCGTAGCCTGCATTCATTGCTGATACGAAGTCAGCTGTGTGCTTGGCTGGTTCTGTATACAGTTCTGCTAAGTTTTTGTATAAGATACAGGCTATTCTTTGTTAGAAAGAAATTTGTGAGTGGTATGAGTTACTTGAATACTAAAGTTATTAAGTCTTAAGGTTAATTCTGCATACTGCTTACCCAGTGGCACCCTGAAATTTGGGGTTTAGTTGCTCTGTGTCATATGATGTAGAAACAACCCCAGGCTGAGCTCAGATTGAGTTGTGTGGCTCCATCTGACTCCTCCCATAGGTAATTATATGGTGAATAAGACATTTGCGAATCCCCGAACAGAGTATATCTTATTGCTACATAATGATTTAGTGGAGAATTCAGCTTTAAAGTTAATAGCAAGAGTATATAGGATTTATAAGTATATTTAGTGTCCACACTTTTTGTCATTGATCCTAACCTGGGGTCCTTGCATCACTAGTGATTCACAACAGTAGTAATGACTAATTTTGAGACGAAAAAGACATTATTTATGAAATCTTAAAAGAAATTATTTATTTAAATCTTTGATAATGCTTGTTAGGCTATCAGAAATAATATATCTATTTACTTATAGCGTAATGATACAGGATAGACTAATAAACATGTCAACTGTTTTCAAAGTTTCAGCTTTGGTCATTTTTTACCATTGGAATTTTTTATAATTTATATCTTTGATTACTCTATAAAATAGGAAAACAAGTTAATATTTTTATAGTTTGTTTGATAGGTAATTTTTTTTTTGCAATGTAGAATTAATGTAGAAAAACAAAAAAGAGATTGTTGGTGTCCAAATCTAGCACAGCACCTGGTACATGTAAGTTACTCCGTTAATATTTGCTAAGTGAATCAGAACCAGTGCCATAAACCATTTCCCTTGGTTGAGATCCTTGCTAATCTGATTCCTTGATTTGTTGCTCACAATCCCATTGATTATTTCTGCATTTAAAAAACATAATTTAGAATGGAAGGATTTTTTTTTTAGCAAAAATCTTAGAGTTACACTTGCTGAGAACACATAACAGCTGCTGTGACAGTTAATAGGACTGACCTGTAGTGAACATTATCTTCCCAGTATCCATGACCCCGTTTCTCTCCTTCCTTGCAGTACTCAGATTTTCCTTTGAAGAGCTACCCTCCTCACTGTGTAGTAGCCATTAGTTGGGGTGGGATTGAACTGACTACTGTTGAAGGGCGGATCCTGAATTGATGTAAATCAACCAAGGAGACATTCCCCTTCTGCTTGCTATAGGCTCACACATGCATGTATGTCAGTCCCAAGCCACTGGGATTGGCGTAGGGGAAGTTCAGTCAGTGAGTAGACGGAGAGAGGTGAGTGAGAACACATGAAACCCATCTTCCCAAGAATCTTGCCTTGGAATCATGAAGAAAGCCTGAAGATGACATCATGGAGAAGGACAAAACCAAGAAAACTGTAGAAAAACAGAGCCAGGTCACTGACTGAGCTATATCTGAAGCCAGTCCTAACTCTGAACTTTACTGTTATGAGCCATCAGGACCCTTTTATTTTCAAAACTAGTTTGTATGTGGTTGTCTCTTTTTTGTAATGAAAATAAAAACCCCATCTTACTTGATATGTAGTCTTATTCTAATCATATTATTACTTTACATGTAAATGATAAAAAGTACTAGCTTCTCCACAAAGTATTGTGTTTTTGCTTTTAGAGAGAGGTATAACTAATTCCAAAAGCACGAACATTTTCTTCTGGCTAGAAGACAAAGATACATTTATGTATTTTAGATTAACAAAGCCACTAGTGATACAGAAGTTTATGATAAACTCACAAATACTCCCCTTTTAAGAAATTTCCATCAGTATCCAAGGTATTATGGCACAATTAGTTCATCCATCTTTACAAACACTTTTAGGCATTTTTCATTAGGAAAAATCCTATTGTGAAGGAAGTTACAAAAAAAAAATCATGTTAACAAAAGTCCCATTTAGGTAACCTTTGCAGAGTTGGTGTTTTTTTCATGTTTTGCTTTATATTCTGCCTTGGTTTCCATCATTGTTCATTTCAAAATCTCCCTAAGTCAGATTTTCCATGAAGAGTCATCCAAGACTGAGAATACATTTGGAATTCTACTTCTCATGACCTAGTTGTATCACAAGAGGGATCAAAGAGGTTTTGTTCTGTTTCTATAATCAGCTATTTCTTTCAGAGGGCAGATTCATAAGAGTTTGAATTGTGCTTGGAAATGCATACAAGGCAAGCCGCTACATGGCATTTTAATTACCTCCCTCCACTCCAATGAAAAACAACACCAGGCACAAACAGATGTCTAAGGTTATATTCAGCTTGACTCTCTTAACACAGCAAATAATTGGACTGTTTCCTTTCTTCCTAGGCTTTTTCGTTTCTCCTACGGTTAGTTTGTTTGCTCCCCTAGCTGTTCCCTTTTATCTCCTAAGCATTCACCTTTTGCTAATGTTAAGAAAAGTTTTACCTGACAAATTCTTCTCCTTGCTAAACTCTACGTGACGTAAAATTACGAATCACAAAGGGAACAGATGGCTGCCTTGGAACCCACCAATTATAGTAGTACCTTGCTTAATCTAAACTAATTAAACTCTTCAATTAGCTGGGATTGATAATTCAGCATATATGACTCTTATGGTGACCTCATGATATAGTGAGTTTGCAAATGAATAAACATTCAGAAGTTTTTTCCTGCTCTTTGTCATGAAGAGATAAAAACAAAAGGCAAGGAAGCAGACTCATCTAAGCGATTTATTAAAACTCTGAAAAAATTCAAACTCTAGTATCCAAGGTTTGCTATGCCATCATTATACATCTAAGTTCACATATTTTCAAGTTATACAGCTGTAATATTGTTTTTTAGTCATTATTGAAGTATAGATTAATCACCAGTACTTTGAGATTTTTCATTCTATTTGATGAGTGTCATTGGATCTTCCAAAATATTCAAAATACTATGCTAACTGTCAAGGAGCTAAAAGAAAAAGTTTTCCAGTTACTATTGCTGCCCAAGAAATCACTTTTAAAACTATTGTCTTAAAATAACAGTAGTCAGGTTCTGTGAACAGGAATTCAGAATGGGCTCAGATGGGTGGTTACAGCATGGAGTGTTCCCTATGGTTGCACTCAGATAGTGGTTGGAGCTGGGAAAGCATGGAGCTCAAGGAGCTAAAGACTCTATCATCCTCCAGGTAGCATCCAGGGCCTATCCTTGTGACCTCCTTAAGTGGGCTGGTTTGGGCTTCCTTACAATATGGCGGCCTCAGGGCAGTTGGCAGTCTTATGTGGCAGCTCAGAGTAAGTGTTCCAGCTAACAAGGTGGAAGCTATAGTACCTTTTATGACCTAGCCTGGAAAGTCATGCGGTGTCATTGCTGCTGCATTCTATTGATTACAAGTGAGTCAACAGTCCCTCCGAATTCAAGGGGAGGAGAATTAGATTTCATGTCTTATTGAGGGAGTGGTGAGTTTTTAGAAAAGCACATGGGACTGGAAGTGTGGTCATCTTTTGAAAATACATTTGCCATGATCTTTTTCACAACCTAGTGGATAAAACCAGGTCCCTGTGGCAAACTCACAGTGTAGCTGCAGGATATTTTTGCATTTTTGAGGGAAACAATGTGACATCTGTCACACACCATGTGAATTACAACTATTAAGTTGTTTGGACCTAATTATGTAATAAGTGTAACTGTTAGGCATTTCTTTTGTCCTGGCAATGTCATGAAAAAAATTACAGAGAGAGAAAGTTTTGGAAACATCTAGAATAAAAACAAGACATAGATATCCAACTATAGTCTTAGCAGGCCCATAACTGACACTTGTAGGGTTCAGACCTGAATACACATGGAGCTACTAGTCTGGTCCTTTCTTTCCCCACTCCAGCTCTTACCTTTGTGGGGTCACATGCATGTATATGGACACTCCAACCTTTATATCCAAACACTGTACCCTCTCTCTCCCACTGCAGTAACAGCTTCTTCTCCCCAGGAGGGAGCACACCAGAGGCAAATCAGCCCTCTGGAGGACGGTGAGAGGAAGAGGCCCACAAGGAAGCAGACTTGGTATGGATTTAAGCAAGGAATTCTGGAGTCTCAGATATCTAGAATGTTCCCCAGGGAGGAAGACCAGGGCTCTGGATGAGCATGCCCCCTTGGCCTCAAAGACCCTCAGTCCCTTTGGAAGGGCATGGCTGAAGGGCCTTCAAAAGTACAGGAACATAGGAGGTACTGAGAACCTGCATATAACTAGTGCTCAATACATACTTGATAAGTAAATTACTCCAGGGCAGACTCTGGAAATTGGGCGGTGGGGGGTGGGTGGGGGAAGAATCATTAATTCTGATTAGGGATCTTTCTAAGGCTTCTGTGTATGTTACCTTCAAGGATAAGGGAGCAAAGAAGTAGGGGAAAGTGGGATGGGGGTTTGGTAAAATGCAGGGATTAATGAATCTGCTAGAAGCAAGCATCACAAGAAAATCTAAAACTATACTCATTGTCAGGGGTGAATCTGGGTTCAATGGCTTCCTGAAGCTTATGCAATTTGAGGGGCCCTCTTTTAAAATAAGAATACAAAATAAGGTACAAAAAGATCACACAAAGTACACATTTATAAAAGCTCACAAAGCCTCAACTACCACAAAGATCTAGAAGGAGTAATTTTTAAATTAATTGTCTGCTACCTCTTTATAATACTTAAAATTAATACTATTTTGGCTGCATACTCTTTGATTGCTTCTTTCCACAAATAAATTTTATGTTCTGTAGAAAGAATAGAAAGATAATTAGCGTTGATTGAATATTTTTTAAAAAAATATTGATCATTTATAAAAGTTTAGCACCATCATTATTAGTGATGTCATGTAAATTTTCACAGCTGTTGTCAAATTGGGAAAACCTCTTACTATGGTGTTGAACTGATATAGACCTGCTCTCTGTGTCTAGTAGTTATGGGTTTGTTCCCTTCAAACCTAACAATCCTGATAAATTCTGTTTCACACAATGACTATAAACTGAAAAGTCTGGAGCTTTTATAATTGTATGTGGTACTGCATTCTCTAATATATTCCTGACAGGAGAAAACATCTGTTTTGATTAGATCTTGATGAGAACCAAATCCTCTGTTAAAATTTTACGCACTTGATGATTGAAAGAATTTTCTACAGATTAGCTCCTGGCTCCATACATTTCAGCCTCCTCTCTGCATCCCCACATGCTGTCAGAACCGAGCCACAGAGGAATCAACCTCTGGCCCTGCACTTTGTGCAGACTAAGAGAACTGAGACAGTAGGCAGTAAGTGGATTTTTGCAATCTACACTACACTGGGATAGCGGCAATAATTTTCACGGAAGTAAATGTGAACCATATAAATGTGGTAGTCCCTCTTACCCACAGTTCTGCCTTCCATGGTTTCAGTTACCCGAAGGGCAGTTGCTGTCTGAAAATATTATATGGAAGATTTCAGCAACAATTTTTTTTCCCTGCAAAAAGCTTTATTGTTTCATTTGGTCCAATGCATGGGAGAGGGCTTCAGGGTGGATAAAAGAATGGCTAGTGTTTCAGGGAGAAGCTCAGGTAAAGCCCAGACCCCAGGGGGATGCAGAGGGGCCCCTCAAAGGCCTCTGGGCTCCAAAGGCTCCTAGTCGTGCTTGAGGGTGAGCCTTTCGAAGGGATACTCGCCCAGCCCAGCCTGGGGCCGGCAGCCTGTGGAGGTGAGTCAAGTGTCGCCCATCTTCTTGATGAGTTTCACTTCCTCGCCCCGGAAGTGGTTCTGAAGGAAGTCCCAGAGCTGAGGGTCTGCGCGGGCAGAACCCAGGGCCTGCAGCTCCACAAGGGCCTACAGCTCCACAAAGGCCTGGTTCAGGGTCCTCTCCGAGGCCTCTCCAAGGTTCCTCTCCTGAGTTTTGCCCACTCACCTTGGGGAGGCTTCAGCTTGTCCTGGAGAGAATGCGGCCACTGCGTTGGTTTTGCGTCTTTAAGATGCTCAGCGCCCTCGGCTTCTTCTCCACCAACTCATGGAAGAAGTGGCCCACGCCCTCCAGAGCCACATTGTCAAGGTCAAAATAACAGCCCAGAGAGAGGTAGGTGTGGGAAGCCTGCAGATGAAGGCTGGCCAGGCAGTTGATGGCAGCCTCCCCCTCGGTGGAATAATTCTGACGAACTTGGGTGCTCATGGTTGTTTGGCAATAAGGAGTTAAAGTAGGAAAAAAACCCGGTGTGTTGGCTGGTCTTGGAGGTGGTTCTGGATAAGATGCAGGAGAGTGACCAGAGGCTGGAAGAAGGGGTCTGTTCCGTCCAAACACTGTTGAAG
Organism: Myotis brandtii; assembly: GCF_000412655.1. NCBI lineage: Eukaryota > Metazoa > Chordata > Mammalia > Chiroptera > Vespertilionidae > Myotis > Myotis brandtii. Next base: position 5,557,919 of record NW_005354291.1, on the reverse strand, counting down.
CTAGAGACAGATCCGGGACCTCCGAGGGCGCTGCCAACAAACAATTCTTAAGTTGTAAATTGTGTGCCATTCTGAGTAGTGTGATGAAATCTCGCAGCATTTGCTCTAGCCCAACTGAGACAGGAATCATGCCTTTGTTTGGCATCTGCACACTGTACACGCTCCTCTGCTTCTGCTCACTAGTCACGTAGCAGCCACCTTGATTATCCAAACCAACTGTCCTGGTGTCACAGTGCATGTGTTCAAATAGCACTTAATAATGGCCCCAAAGGACAAGAGTAGTGATGCTAGCAATTCAGATATGCCAAAGAGAAGCTGTAAAGTGCTTCGTTTAAGGCAGCGGTTCTCAACCTGTGGGTCGCAACCCCTTTGGGGGTCGAACGACTTTCACAGGGGTCACCTAAGACCATCGGAAAACACATATATAATTACATATTGTTTTTGTGATTAATCACTATGCTTTAATTATGTTCAATTTGTAACAATGAAATTGGGGGTCACCACAACATGAGGAACTGTATTAAAGGGTCCTGGCATTAGGAAGGTTGAGAACCACTGATTTAAGTGAAAAGCTGAACATTCTCTACGGAATAAGGCTTTTATCATCTCATATCATCATAAGAAGAAAGGTGAGTACAGTACAAGATATTTTAAGAGAATACATTCACATAATTTGTATTATAGTATATTATTATAATTGTTCTATTTTGTTATTATTGTTGTTCATCATACTATTTAATTGTTCTATTTTGTTATTAGTTATTGTTGTTCATCATACTATGCCTGGTGTGTAAATTAAACTTTATCATAGTCGTATATGTACAGGAAAAAAAACATAGTTTAATATAGGGCTTGATACTACCCACAGCTTCCAGTACTCACTGGGGGTCTTGGAACATATGCTCTGTAGATAAAGGGGGACTACCGTATGTGACAACGTACTGACACTATATGTATTCCCAACTTAGTCGACCACTCCTTAATCATATCTTCAAAAGGCTCATGGCCACCCAATGCTACTTAGTATGAGGGGAAGCTGGAGTGAAAGAGACAGAGGCTGTAATCAATTACTGTCAAAAAAGTATTACATGTGCCCATGTGCACCCAATACTGCAGCCCTCCGAGGGCCTTGGAGAAGGCCCGTGCAAATGAGGCCCTTGAAGCTTAAATTCATTCACTCGAATCCACCTGTGTTCACCATTCTGCCCACATTCACTAAGGCAGAGACGTAAACCAAACTGAGACAGTGTGTTCTGTAATAGAAAGGACACTGGACTGGGACCCAGAGAATTGGAGCTTTCATCCCAGCTCTTGCAGCCTCTCTGTTCCTTTGGGCCACCCTCTGGGATTTACAGTTATTATCTGTTAAGTGTTGGTCCTTCTTTATCTGCAACAGGAAGTGGGAAATCAGCATTCCAGTTATGGGAACATCTGTGGAAGGGTAATCACATTAATGCAAGTTAGGAACATTTAAATCCATATTATTCCCACCAGTTGATGCTGCCATTTTCATAAACTCACAGTGATGTCATTTAAACAATGAGCAAAACCTTAAAAAATAGTTGAACTCTACCATAGAGAGGTTTTCTCCCAGAATACTCACGAGAAGGGAGAACAAGCGAGTTATTCTGAATAGCACTGCTGAAAGTTCACTGGAGCAATTTCTTCCAGTTTTAAAAAAAGGTAGTCTTTCAAAAAATTTGCAAAAGTCATACAAGCTCTGTGTAAAAACATTTTCAATGTGGAGTTTTCTATGGCAAAAAATAGAAGTCTCATCTGCAAATCTCACTCCTGCGGGGAGTGACTGCTAACAGTTTAGACAAGTGTGTGGCCTTCCAGAGCTCTTCCATGCACACACCATGGCAGGATGACATTTTGAAATATTAACTGAGGTTTTTTTTGTCCCCACTGTATTTCCTGGTGGTCCTGGCCTTTCACCCATCCCATCAGCTAGCACATTCTGCATTCATTGCCTCAGGGAAAAGATGACCCAGCTGAATGCTTTAAAAAGGGAAGTCAACAGTGTTAGAGTGTCAAATTTTAGAGTTTCTAGCCCTTGTGGGAATAAAGAGATTTGGAAGAATATATAATAAGTCAGAAGATGCCTTAGAGTTTGGAGAACTAGATAAAAAAAGATTTCAATTCTTGGGAGAAGAGAGAGGCTCAGAGAGGAAGAAAGGACCTTGGACAGCTTATGCTGCTTCTCTCTGAAGTTTAGAAAAAGGCCACATTTTGGTGAATGAATTACAGTAAGGTGCCTTGATGAGTGGATCCTTTCCAGGGACTCCGGTTTAGAGAGCTGACAGCACCGTTGGCAGAGACAAAGGCCCCTCCTTTATCTGGCACGGGGCTGAAGTCTCAGCTTTTTAGATTTTAGCCCTTCTCATGTCCAAACAAGTATCTTTGTGTAGTGTTCAAATCACACAACTGAGGCATCCTTCATCCGTGGTCCCCAAGAAAGGTCCTCTGTCCTGTCTCTCCAGTTCAGGTGAACTTGGCAGTGGAGATGGGACTCAAGAAAGGTTTAGGGAATTGGAAGGTAGAGGAGTTGTGCCTGCTTTCCTGGTAGACCATCAGGCGGGTGGTGGTGAGGCCCCTGGAACAGAAGGAATGCCAGTGGGGTGTGTCTGGTCCAACTGGATGTTAGTCTCTCAGAATTTCCTATAGCCTAGCAAGAATGGAATGCCTCTTGGGAAGGGCATGGAAGTAGCTGGGCGAGCCAGACTCAGGAAGGGGAGGACACAGAAATGCCTTGCATGAGCCTAAGATGGGTGACAAGACGGTGAGAGTGGATCCTAGGACACAAGTACCGATAGAGGATAAAACCAAGGATGATCGGTCTCTTCATCCACATCCTGGCCCTAGACAGGCCTTCCTGGAACTCAAATGCAACATCAGGAATTGGATTTTTATTACCACATAAAAATAAGCTTAAAACAGAATATAAATTTATTCTTTAAAAAAAAGTTACATTTCTTGCATATCTGAGTTTGTAAATCGAGTTTCATACTTCAGCCTTAGCCGGTTTGGCTCAGTGGATAGAGCATTGGCCTGCAGACCAAAGGGTCCCAGGTTCGATTCTGGTCAAGGGCACGTACGTTGGTTGCAGGCTCCTCCTGGCCTGGGCCCTGGTCCTGGTCGGGTCTCATACAGGAGGCAACCAATCGATGTGTTTCTCTCACATCAGTGTTTCTCTCTGTCTTTCCCTCTCTCCTCTGACTCTCCCTAAAAATCAATCGAAAAATATCCTCAGGTGAGGATTAACAAAAAAAAAGAGAGAGAGAGATTCATACTTCATTAACATTGTAATGCTAATAAAATTATATGTATACTTGGCAGTATATCTGGAATAGTCTTATATGTGAGCACATATAAATTTACCTCCTTTAAAAAAATCCCTTTATAATATTGCTGGCTCAGTGTAGCACTTGTCTAATCAATCCCTGGAGGTTGAAGTATTCATATCAGTGTTTCACTGTTATGAATACTCAGCAATAATTATCCTTTTACATAAACCAACCATTGTTAGCACAGCCTCTTTGAATAATCTTTTCCTGTACCTAGATGTCACGTATTGAGAGAATTATATTCCAGTTGGAACCTCCCCGCTCAGTCCTCCTCCCCTCCCCCCCCACCCTCATAGCAATATGAGAAATCATGTGCTAAAATTCATGATCATTTCCATTTTTTTAGCACTAATATCTTTTTATCAAATGAAATATTGTTATCTAGCAAGTCTGTATTTTAAAAAAATAAAGTGCAAGCATTCTGAATGGCTGGAGGGAAAAGGCTAGGAGTTCGGCTGCTCTGGTCAACCCTCTCCCCTCCTCAGGGCCCTGCCTTTCCCCACCCTACCTCTGTGTCAGTGCCAAGGTACAGGGCTGACATTATGTCTCTCCTCCCTCCTCGTGCTCACTGGTTAGGAATACCACAGACAGATTTAGGATGTCAGTCTGGCAACAGCAGGTAGCGTAGGTGTCTTTATAGCTTTCTGACTCTTGCTTCTGTGATTTAACATCAACTGGTATGGAGTTAGTTGTGCTCTCCTTTGTGTTTCTATAATATTTAGACAATAATTCAATTACAGCACTTACCATATTGTTCTTTCTTTTTCTTTTATATTTTTAAAATTTATCTTTATTGTAGAAAGTATTACAGAGGTCCCCCTTTTCCCCACTGACACCCTCTGCCCTGCTCCCACCCCCTACCCCCCAGGACTTCCATATTGTTCTTTCTTGAAAATACTATTCCAAAGAGAAACTTTTCCTTTAGCTTTGAAATCTATAGAATTTTCCATAAAACTTGGAGAGTACTACTAGTTTTTCCAAAAGGCCTTCTGAATAAATGAATGAATGAATCACACACATTTGAACAACCACTCAATTATAGTGCGCACAACCTCACCTTCAAATACATAGGTACTTTAAAAAAGTACAAATGTACCTATTTTAGTATTTCCTAGTCTTCTTTGGACCAACTAACTATATAGGTGTCTAAGTGTTTCTGCTTTAGAACAGATTTATAGGAAAGGGTTGGAATTGGCCCAAATGTCCCACATCATATTCTTGCAGCCACCTTTGCTGGATGACATAATGAGAGCAGCATATGTACCTATAACAACTGCTGTTGTGTGTGAAGGACGGATTTGGTAAATGTTAAGCAAAAATGGAAATATGTCTGCTTTTTACATCTGAGAGTTAGAAGAATCAAAAGGCTGCCTACTCCACCCGAACTTTCCATTTTTTTAAAACCAGGATGAGTGGGTGGAAGACCCCATAGAATGGAACACAAAATACAGTAGAGTACATAGCGCATTCTATCTGCCCAGTAAGTAATGGGGGGATCAACCACATGAAGATAATAATTTTTTCTTATGTGTCTTTATTTTGACAGATAGACTGATAGAGAAGTTGCAGAATTTCAAAAGATTCCTATATACCCTTCACCTAGATTCTCAAAAAGATAAAAATTGAAAGTTGCAGATGTGGTCCCACTTACTCCTAATATTTTGGGTGCATATACTAAAATCAAGGACATTCTTTAATATAATCAAGTATAATAATTAAAATCAGAAAATTGACATTGAGACATAACTCTTCGAATACACAGATGGGTATTCAAGTTGCATAGGTAATTCTCTGTATAGAAAACAAACAAACAAAAACAACAGCAACAACGAAAACCTTCCAATCTTTCACATGCTTTCAGTTTAGTCTCCTTTAAGCTGAAACGTTCTTTTCAATCTTACTTCGTATTTTCTGACACTGGCATTTTTGAAATGTACTGCTAGTTATACAATGCTCCTCAATTTTAATTTGTCTGATGTTTCCTCCTGATTAGATTTGGGTTACACATTTTTGTCAGAAATTCGACAGGAGGGATGCTGTGTTCTTCGCAGTCCATCATACCAGGAGGCATGGGTGTGGATATATACCATTACTGGTGATGTTTGATCATTTGGGTAAGGTGGTATCTGCCAGATTTCTCCACTGTTTTTTTTCATTGTAATCAATATCTTATGGGAGAAACTTTGAGACTGTGTAGATATCCTGTTATTCATCAAATTCATACATACTAATTTAGCATTCATTAATGATTCTTGCCTGAATCAATTATTTCAGTGATGGCTGCTAAATGATGACTTTCTAAGTCCATCATTTCTTTTGTATTTATTAGTTGGCTTTGTGCTGTAAGGAAGAGCTTTCTCTTCATATGTATGTATCTATACATGTATGTTGTATGTACATAGGTATATCACTATGGACTCATAAATTCTTACATTTTTCTAAGGGTTATCATAAGTTATTATCATATTATTTTGATGATCAAATTTCCAAGATTTGCCTAGTGGGAAGGCCTTCAAGCTGGCTTCTTTGTCCTACATCTATATCTCCCCATCATTCTTTGAGAACTTCCTTCTTTTCTGTGACAAAAAGGTATTTCAAACTCAAGTTGTACTGTCCCTGCCACAGATTGTTTTGTTTTGTAAGTGGAGAACGGTGTCATTGCTTCTAGGCCTTTCAGCAGACAGAGCTGGGAAAAGCCACAGGGATCATTTAGACCTTCCTCCTTTCCACAGTTGGAACTCTTCTTTGTCAGTGAGAAATCTGGCTTTTACTAACCAGAGTATATTGAGTATATTTACTTATTTGCTTAATCCTATAACATACAGAAAGTAGTTTCAGAATCGTGAACCTATACATCTATGAGAAAAAAACCCTACTGATTGGACTTCAATAATTAACACTCCTATTTGTCTTTACCCTGAAGGTATATAGTCCAACTATTTCACTTAAAAGTTATTTGAGCCCTGGCCAGGTGTCTCAGTTGGTTGGATTGTCATCCCATACACCAAATGGTTGTGGGTTTGATTCCTGGTCTGGGTGTGTATGATGTGTTTCTCTCTCCCTCCCTCTCTCTCTAAAATCAATGAATATATCCTCAGGTTCATTTGTTTATTTCTGTTTTTATTCCAATTTCTAGTCCAGCCTCCCCAGCCACCCTTGTTGTCTTGAGCACATGAAGCATTCACATGGTTCCACAAGTCAGAATTGTATAAAAAGTGGTGTAATTTCCCACTATTCCGTTTATTCTCTTCACCATCTCATTAGTTTCTATTTTATCCTGCCCGTGTTTCGTTATGCACAAATGAGTAGATACATGTATATTTTCTAAATTTCTCTTTCTTACACAAAAATAACTTACGATAGATATGCTTTTCTTTTAAAATTTAGCAATATATTCTCAAAAGCACTTATTGGTTCATTATCTTATTCTTTCTTACAGCTGCATAGTACTCCATTGTATGGATACACCATAGTTTATTCAACTGCTCTCCTATAAATGGGCATTTAGGTTGTTTACAATACTTAAAAATTATAAGCAATACTATAATAAATAATCTTAATAATATTGTATAGATATATTTTCATATTTTTGGAAGTATATTTTTAGAGTAATTTCCTAGAAGTGGGATTGATGAGTCATAAGGTAGACGCATATGTAGTTTTGTTAGCTATTGCAAAATCCTGTTCATAAAGGTTTTGTGTACACCAACTGGTAATGTATGAAAGGGCCTGTTTTAAATATTTTCCATGTGATAAATGAGAACTATTATCTTACTTTAATCGTTACTTTTAATCAACATTTATTTATCTTATTAGAAATGAGGTTGGTTATATTTTACTATTTTTATGGGCCATTTTAATATCCTTTATTTGAAGAATTGGAAGCAATATTTAGTTGTCCCATGGAATAATTGGATTAAGTAAAATAAATATGCTCACCTTTAAATACTTTTTTATAGAGTAACCAATTCTATACTCAGAGGATTATGGGTTTTTTTCATCTGTTATCCATTGTCTAGCATTGACAGACTCTACCTATTTAAGCTATCTTAAAGAGCGAGGAATCAACTATGTTAAAAAGATATTCAAAACAGGAATTTCACAACAACTAGGGACAGTGTTTTTATGTTTGCAATCAATTTTGGGAAGTCATGGAAGAAAGAATAAAAATAAGAGCTGGTTTTTCCACTTAGTTGGGTGGTTGAATTAACTGACCTTTAAGGTCTCTTCCACCCTGGGTTTTATGATTCCATGAATCATTCCTCTAACTAAGGCCAAGTTAGTGATGAAATGACTGGGGAGGTGTGGGGGTCAGAGGTGAGCTGAAGATGTGGTAAGTGGATGAGAACAACGGGAAAAGGGGAGACATTTTAATTAAGAGTACAGAGTTAGGAAAGAAATAATTTTTCCATCTTTTCAAAACTTGGTATCAGAGGGGGATGCAAAAATCTATATTGTTAAAAAGGAGTATTGGTTGGATAGAGAATGGCAGAGGTTGGTGACAGTGTGGTCATGGTAGAGGATACATTCAGGAACTTGAACAAGAGTTTAAGGATGAATAAGATGACAGCCTCATCAGCCAGTGTTCTAACAGAGAGAACAAAGCTGTTATAGGGGTGCACAAAACTTTACCATGATTTTTTTCCTTTTCCAACTTGTATCTATATATATAAAAGGCTAATCTCTTAAGTGTCTGATGGTCCTACCAGTCACTATGATGCACACTGACCACGAGGGGGCAGACACTCAATGCAGGAGCTGATAAGCTGCAGTGACTTGGCAGTGGCGGTTCTCGGGTGATACACCCCAAAACCAGAGAGGAGGGAGCTCGATTCCTCACGGGGCTGCATCCAACTTGTATCTATATATATAAAAGGCTAATCTCTTAAGTGTCTGATGGTCCTACCAGTCACTATGATGCACACTGACCACGAGGGGGCAGACACTCAATGCAGGAGCTGATAAGCTGCAGTGACTTGGCAGTGGCGGTTCTCAGGTGATACACCCCAAAACCAGAGAGGAGGGAGCCCGATTCCTCACGGGGCTGCATGATTTCACCTTCAGCCATGGGTTATGTTGCTGGGGCACAGTTGGGCCCTGAATTTTGTTTACTGCACACTTGTGTTTTCGTTCTACACCCTGTACGACAGCAACTTTGCAGAGTGCCCTCTCACATTCTGGGACCCCTTGGGGGATGTTAGCCGGTTTCGGCCTGATCCCTGCAGGCCAGGCCGAGGGACCCCACTGGCAGGAGGGACCCCACTTACTCCACAGATGCCCTTTGAGCCACAGCACCACCCCAGGTGCAGCCGGCTGGGGAGGGACCACGGGAGGTTGGCTCCAGGGCATGTCTGGCCATCTCGCCCAGTCCTGCCCAGTCCTGCCCAGTCCTGCCCTGTTGGCCACCTTCTAATTAATTTCCTTTCAATGTGCACAAATCCATGCACCGGGTCACTAGTATAGATATACAAAATTACATTAGATAAGACAGTCTAATATAAAACCTGTACAATTTTCTGAATAAATAATTTTTCAAAAAACGATATTAAAATGGGCCATAAAATAGTAAAATATAACCAACCTCATTTCTAATAAGATAAATTGTACAGGTTTTATATTAGATTGCACTATATTTTTAAAAACTTATCTTTGAATACACTATATTTTGAAAAACTATTTTCAGATTATAAGGCCACACTTAAAAAGAGAGACATTCAGGGGAAGATAAGAAGCTTCTATAGATCAGGGTATTTATAAAAAGAGACTGAAAGTATCTTGAAGCACTGAATGTTATTTAGCTATTTGGTTGTAGAAATATTATCCTTCAGTTGACCAAGGAAAGGTTGAGTTTGTGAATCACAGTATATGAAAGTAGAGGTGCTGTTTTCATTTCATCTTAAAGACATATTCAAAACAATGATATACAAAGGAAGAGTAAGCCTGGAGAGTGACAGTGGTGATCCTGACACCATGAAGACTTAAAATGGTTATATAATGTTTGCATGTTGCAGCGATGATGATGATGATGATGATGATGAAGAAGAAGAATAGACCCGCTGGAAAACTTGAGCTTTTTTGCTGGTATGATAGAATCTTACCAACACAGGAGGGAAAAAAAATCTGAGACTGAAAATTCATGTGCAGGCAACACCAACATAGCATAAATAAGGAAATCATGTTTCCTTTTAAATGACCTCCAGATTCCTGGTGCTTCTGTGTTGGCTTCCCTTTGCTCAACATCTGAATGGTTGAGCTGTAGAAGATAAACTAAGTAGTCCCTATTCCATCCATCTGTGTCCTACATAGCTCTTCCATCCTGAGTTTAGCAGAAAAAACAATAAAAATGTCTTTTATTTACCGTTCGGTCTAATTAGCATATTATATTTTTATTATTATAGATAGCATGGTACCAGACCCTGGGCTAAGTGCAGGGAACAAGTAGATAAAGAAGACACAGTCCCTTTGTTCAAGGAGAAATAGTCCCTTTTGACCTATCGATGGTTACTTCTGGTCACTTTTCTTAATAATATTGATTGCTGAACTCCCTAGATTAGGGGCTTTCCTGTTCATGGGCAAACAGTTATGGTGAATTCAAAATAGCACAGGGAGACCTGGGTGTGCCCTCGGCAAGTCACTTTTGCTGAGCTTTTGTTTACTTATCTGTATGATGGATGTAAAAAAATATCCTTGGAGAGAGTTCTAGAAATTAGGTATTTATAAATTTCCTAACAAAGAGTTCTAACACTTAGTAAGTGCTCAATAAATAGCAGCTATTATTACTACCCTCCTTATCCTAATGGATTCCTGGCTACCACCATTGACCATCACTATATATCTATGTATATCCGTCATGGTGGTCTTGAGTCATCTGTTCTGTCCTTGGTTTTGGCCGTGGCATATTTTCTGAAACATGCCTGGATCCTCACATTCTATTCAAAGCTCTTTAGCTCTTTGCTTCTTATGAGTTTATTTCTGTCCATTTTCACCACTCCTGCTGCCTATATTTGTTTATTTCTAGGAAAATTTTTCTTAATGCTTATACTGCATCCTGAAGTTTTATTTCCTTGGCTATAACACATGTCTAGGAAGTGTGTACCCTTTAACTCAGCAGACATTCTTACACATTAAAATATCCCATTCTTTCATAAATTTCTCCAGGATGACTGGAAAAGAGCAGCAAATTCTCACTGACTCCTGTCCCTCATGACTCTCTTTTTATTATTATTGAATATCCTACAGCATATGTTTTCTATTTGGCTTACATATAGCATTCATAGAAATTAATTATGAGGGACAGATAGCCATTTAATTGTAAAGCCAGAAGTAATCTTAGAAACTTTGGCATCTGCCTTATTTAGAAGAGGGAGAAATTGTTCCTACAGAAGTTAATTAAATTGCTCATATTCACACAGCTAGTTAAGCAGACACTAGAACCCTGGTGATTGAAGTTGTTCAACTCTATGCTCTTGTCTGTCCTTTATTTTATGTGTCAATATTACCATCTTAACATTCATGTTCCTAGGGGTATAAATACACGAATCAATATAGTCACCATGGAATTATTCTTTAAGAGCTTAATAAATATGTGAGGGTAGATGTTTCTCATTTACCTCCTATTTTTCCCATTATTCACCTCAGAATAACTGGAATGGGATGGTCTTTAGCACAAAGCTGTTTTTGTCTCTATCTTCCCTGTTCCCATGCTTTTGCCAGAGATCCCCCACTTAGGATGTCTCTGTAATGAGATGCTTCAGGAAGAATTGGGGCCAATTGCTTACCTTCAGGTTCCAACCACCTTGCAATCCCAGATCTTCAATGTTAGTTTCCTGGGACCTTCCTTTGGGATGAGGGCAGGACCTTATATTACAAGTCTTAGAGGAGGTATTTACAGGTCCAGCCAGTGTTCTCAAAGCTGAGTTGCTCAAGGGAATGCACACTTAATCAGGGATGGAGAAGAGGGAATGATTCTAGTTGTCTGCTCCTGAGGCAATTTTATCAGGGCTTGGATGGACACATTTTAATCATGTGAATAATCCCTGGTTGTCTGCCCTCTGCATAAAACAACTCACAGAACCAGTGGCTTCAGGGGGCTATGGGATTTTCCCTTTGTTCAAACTCTGGGTCAGGGCGCTCTTTTCTGACAGTTTAATATATATTCAGAAAAATTCGGTTTGTCTTGGGCCATTTCCAAACCACAGACCTCCCTTGGATTCCTGCCCTCTCTACTGTGTCCTCTGTGGGATTTGCAGAGGAGGATGAGGGAAAAAAGATTAATTATTAATTATAATAATAAATTTGCCAAGTTGGGGAGGTTATCTTTAAGTCAAAGGCTATATCCTAACGACCATGTAAGTGAGAAATTGCAGATTATCTCAGGTGTTTCTGAACAATGAATTTTAGGCTTACCCAACTTCCTTTGAATAACTCAACAAGTTTCAAATTGGGCATCCTTTCTATGTGATGGTTGTTTGGGAAATTTTTTTTTTTAATTTTTAGAGTCACAGTTCAGCAAACATATCTTTCCCATTTTCAAAAAAAGCCCAAGTACAGTTTTCCCTTGTTAATTGATGATAACATGATTTATATTATTAAGAGATTACTGGGAATATAAATACTACCCTGTAAGTCTTTAAAGGCATAGGATTTTAACTTACTCTTCTTCATACTTCCTAAACAACAAAGAGGTCATCGCATACTTTCTTCTTATTATAAACACCCATTCACAGGGATGGAGTGGTGATTAAGAAATGAATGGTCCCTACTTTCATAGAGTTTAAAGTCTGGAGAGATATCAGAGATTAAACAGGAAGTTATGTACCAGGAAGACATTACCTCCTTAAATACCCAACACTGTTGTTTAATGAGATTACAATTGAACATCAGGTAAGAATTGTTAAAAATGGCCAAAGAGATAAATGCACACTGAATATTTCAATCTGTGTTGAATACAGTGGTAATTGGTTGGCCACCCTTACCTAAGAAGGTTGGAGAAGAAAAGTGGGAATTTTCACAACGATAGCTCTTGTTTGTGAGTTTGTAGTTTTGTTTTATTTTTTTTTTTATTCTCAAAAAAACCCTAAAAAATAGCCTTTGAGCTTTGGTTCAGAGCACAGCATTTAATCTGGTTATTCCTGGCCTGAGCAGGGAGGGAATGTCCGCCTACCTTCATTTTTGCTTGCACAGATTCAAAACACTGACTTCTTTTCAGAAACCATGAAGATATTTTATTTAAAATATAAATTAATAAATAAGAACAATGGAAACTTCAAGAAAAGAGAGAGAGAGACTATATCTGAATATCAAGAAGCTTGTATCAGTCAAATCTGCTAGCTTCTGGAATAGCATGTCCAAGGAAGTATGGGAAGCCCTGTTGCTTGATACCTTTTCAAACTGGAGTGACTGATCTGATAGTCACACAAAAGAAATCACAAAAGCATAGATGAAAAGACTTAGTCAAGATTTTCTACCTATTAGTATGTATGTATGTATGTATTTATTTATTTATTTTCTACCTCTTAGTTTTTAAATGTAGTTTTCATCCTTGACCATTTTCAGCATAGGAAGGACAATCATTTCCTAGTCTAACAGGTTTCTATTGGATATATAGTTTCATAAACACATAGTGCAATAACAAAAACAAAAAAATGAAATCATTACATCACAATAAAATTTCAGTAAGATATGTGCTTGCCCAGCACACATGAAAACTCTATTTCACAGAATGAAGGAGAATATTGGGTAGGTTTTAAGTCTGTTTTAATTCTAGAAGCTCATGGTGGACACAATGAATTAGAGTCCTCTTTGGCTTTAATAACAGATAGAAACACTCAAAAGTGCCACCACAGCATCAACTGTGATATTGTAGCTGGACTCCTCTGCTACCCACCTATCCCCATCCATCCAGCACTTGATATCATTTCTGAAATCCAGCCTAGGTTGCAAAAGGCAGATTCACTACCATTGTACACTTTAGGAATGCATTGTTTTAACTTCTTAAAGGTTTAGATTCATCATCTATAAAATGAATGTAGGGAGATATTTGCCTCAGTATAGCGACTATTGAATACAAATAATTTTTTTTGTTCTTAGAATTATATATTGGAAGAAAAGAGATGAATCTGACAAACATCCAGATATTTGGAGTCTGGAATATATATTAGCACAAGAAAGTTTTAGCATTTAAACAAGTTAGAAAGGATTCAGTCTTTCCAGTGAATCAGGAGATAGTTTAGAAGTATCCAGACGAGGGTTACAGCAGGCCAGGACAAGTGATCAAGTTCTAGAGATGGAGACAGGGTGGGAGCTCTGAGGCAGGAAACAGCTGAGCACCTGAGCAGGAATGGTTGAGCAAATCCGGTAGGCAGAGGTCAGCAGGCCCAGCCTCTGGGAGGCCAGTGGATAAGGAGACTGTCAAGGTGAGCCATGAAAAGAATACAGAAATGATTTGTTCGCAGTCTCCTTTTGAACTCCTGCTATGTGGGTGGCCAGGGCTTGCAGGTGTCTGTAGTCAGCAGAGAGGGGCCTCACTAAGATCAGCTTTCAGCTTTCTGTTATCCTCATCCCTTGTCTCAAGCTATTCAGTAATATTGCATCTTTAATGGTTAAGCTCTGGGGCAGGTGGCTATTTGTAAGGCTACTAATTAGATAAAGGGACTGATTTGCACCAGGATGCAGATAATGCATGGAATTGTGCCAAGACCCACCGCTCAGGAGTTTATGACCCTCAGCTACCATGGCGACCATGCCTATTCAGTCGGAAGAGTCTTTTTGTTGTGGGATAGCAGGCAGCACACAGGGTAGAGCATCAGCTTCTGTAGAGTTTGAAACTGAAAACGGAAGAGAAGAGACAAGTAGGCAAGAGGGCATTAATTTTTCATTTATACCCAATGGATAGATTATTCTGTGGGCTCAGTTCCACATGCTTATTAGAAAAAGCAGGGCCTTTTCTTGAGAGCAACTGTCTGATGAGCCTGAGATTTGGAAGGAAATGCTTTCTTGTGGATCTTTTCTTCTCACGCTGTCTTCACACTCCACAGCCCTCACTTCTATGTCTTTGATTTCTTATCTTTATTTTTTCCAAATATTTTGTTGTGTTCACTAAACAGAATATATTGTAAGCTGTAAGCTCATGACTTTAGAAGAAAACCTTGAGATTCATTTTCTGCTTTTAATATGTCTAATATAATCATTACATTCTAGAGCTGGAAGAAGCTGTAGAGAGAGATGGTCACATGCCCAATTTCATTGGGACTGTCCTGGTGACCTGGTGTAATGATGAATAACTCCCCCATTTACCCTCAAAAGCAATGTGGTTGGGCAATGATTATCCTACTTACATTATATTATCCAACTCTTCATTTTATAGACAAAGAAATACAGCACATCCTTGAATAATGTTGTTTTATTATAATGTTCCTAAGATGCTGTAGAAACTTAACTCTTCTTTATATCAATTAGCCTATGGTAAAATAGGTGTTATTATACTATGTTGTTTTGCTTAAAGTTGCAAAACTTATTGATGACATTAAATGAGGACTTACTACATTTTAAAAATTTGACCTCCAAGATGAGGAGCCAGAACTCTTGGAAATGGAAAGAATCATTAAAAAGGAGGAACCTAGGAGTGAAGACATGAATGATTATTGAATCTAAGCTGGATTGGAAAGAAAATAAAGCCAGAAAGAGGCTAACAGACTGGGAGGAGCATGAGAGGGAGGGATCAGGCACAAGATTAGAAAAGGAACAGACAGATTAAAAGTCATGGAAATAGGAAACTAGAAGGATAGAAAGTTGTGGTCAGAGACTGGGATGTTGAGTTCATGAATTCAGAGGTAGAGCATTAGTAGGGTGGCTGAAGTTATGGAGGCCCTAGCAAAAAACAAATGACTCACTAAGGGGTTTTATTTAACCCCAAATATCTAAAATAACATCACTTCAATATGTAATCAAATAAATATTATTAAGATATTTTTATTTTGTTTTTATATAAAACAGTCTTCAAAATAGTGTTGTATTTTGCACTTAAAGCAATCTCCATTTATCGTAGCTACATTTCAAGTGCTCAATAGCCACATGTGTCTTGTGGCTACCATATTATACAGTGTAGGTGTAACTATTCCAATTACAAGTCAAACATAATCATATTGGATTAAAAAAGTATGACAACTTATATGTCATCTATAAGAAACCCACCTTAAACATAAATACACAGATAATATAACAATAAAAGGATGTAAAAAGATGTCTTATACAAACACTTATCAAAGGAAAGTTGGAATTGCTACATTAATATCAAAGTAAATTACAGAATAAGGAATATACCAAGAATAAAAAGGGACATTTTATAATGATGAAGTAGTAACTGCATTAAGAGGACTTAGCAAGCCTAAATATTAATCCATGTAATTAGAGAACTTCAATGTATATATGAAATGAATCTGATAGAAATGAAAGAACTAGACAAGCCCACAATTATAGTTGGGGGTTTTAATAGTTCTCCTCATTGATGGAATCAGTAGACAGAAAAATCAGTGAGGAAAAGGAGACTAAACAATACTATCAGCCAAAGCGACCTAATTCACATTTATAGAACAATTCACTCAACAACAGCAGAATAAATATTCCTTCCACGTACACATGGAATATTCACCAAAGTTGACCATATTTTGGGCCAAATCCCAATAAAATTAAATTGTTTGAAATTATACACAGCATATTCTCTAATGACACTGGACTTTAAGTGAGTAATTAGTAATGAAGAGATATCTGCTTGAAAAATCATCAAATATTTGAAAGTAAATAAGCAAAATTTAAAAAAATGGGCCAAAGAAAAAGTTGCAAAGAAAACTAGAAATTATTTTGAACTGAATAAAAATGAAAACAAGCACATCAAAATATTGGAATACAGTGAAATCAATGCTTAGGTGGAAATTTAAAGCATTAATTTCCACTAGAGACACAGGAAGTTCTAAAATCCATGATTTAATTCTCCCCCTTAAGAAACTAGAAAAAGAAGATAAAAATAAATATTAAGTAAACAGAGGAAGGAACTAATAAAGTTTAGAGTGAAATTAATGAAAAAGAAAAAATAGAGAAAAAACAATGAAAATTAATACATTTTATAATAATTTCTTTCCTAGATACTTATTGAAGAAAAATTAAAACATGCCTACAAACAGACTTATATTTGCATGCTCAGAGAAGCTTTATTTATAATAGTCAATTGGAACGAACCCAAATATCTATCATTTGGTGAATGGATTAACAAATGGTGGTATACCCTCACATTAGAATATTACTCAGCTCTATAAAGGAACAAACTACTGATACATACAACAACATAGATGAACCGTAAAAGCATTATGCGAAGTGAAAAAATCCATACACAAAATTTCACTTTATATGATTACATGATATGACATTCTAAGAAAAGCAAACTAGTGATACAAAGCAGGCCTGTGGTTTCTGGGATCCAGGGATAGAGTCACAACAAGCGTGTCAAACTCGTGGCCTGTGGGCCACATGCCTTGTTTATTTGGCCTGTGTTTGCCTTTAAGTTTGACATGCTTGGGTCAGGATAGGGGTAGGAGCAAATTTTAAAGGTGATGGAAGTATTCTACCATGATTATGATGGTGGTTACATGACCATGTATATACATTTGTCATAACTCATTGAATTGTTCACATAAAGTCAGTGAATTTTATTGTTCTTAAAGGTTGAATAGGAAAAAGGAATAACTTTGAGCTGCACATGATGTTTTATGTTAGCTTTTAAAAATTTTATTTTACATGCTTATTTAAAAGAAATAAATCAAACAAGACAAGAGTATAAAATGAAAAGTATAATTTCTTCTTCAAATTCCCGATTCTTGGGGTATATTACTAAGAACAGTTTCTCATGTAAATTTCCAGAAATTTTCTGTTATTTCTATTGTTAGTTATAAATAAACATTTAAAGTTTTTATTTTTCTTTTCTTTTCCCTCCCTCCCTTTCTTTTCTTCCTCATTCCCTCCCTCCTTCCTTTCCTTCTACATAGGGGACTCTTATTCTCTGACTTAAAAAAAACAACAACCTTAGACACTGAAATAGGTAAATTTATCTTTTTATTTTTTTCTTACTGGATGCATATTCTTCTATGGAATGAATTAATCTAATTCAGCAATTTTCAACTGGTGTGCCACAAAAAATTTTAAAACATGCAATACCTGTCCTTGCTGGTTTTGCTCAGTGGCTAGAGCATCGGCCTGCGTACCCAAGGGTCCTGGGTTTGATTCTGGTGAAAGGCACCTGCCTTGGTTGCAGGCTCCTCCCCTGGTCGGGGCTCGTGCAGGAAGCAACCAATCGATGTTTCTCTCACATAGATATTTTTCTCTGTCTTTCCTTCTCTCTTCCACTTTCTAAAAACAAACAAACAAACAAACAAACAAGCAAAACAATGGAAAAATATCCTCGGGTGAGGGCTAAAAACAAACAAAAACCCTGCAATATCTGACTATTTAGTCAGGGGCACTGACCTCTTTTCCCTTAGATTGTCAAATTTAAAAAATGATAGCAGTCAACACAGCAATAGCTATCTAGTATGAATGAATCAAAATGATACCTATTCATTTGTCAGACTTGGAAAAAACATAATATATTTTTTGGTGTGCAGCAGAATTTTAGTAATTAATTTATGTGTGTCATGAGATGAAAAAGCTAATCTGCTTCCCAGAATCCCTAACTTCTCCTAGCTGGTTCTATGTCCACAGCTGCCGAGCGAAATCACCTGTTGTTTTTGGGAATCAGTCCTCTTTTTCTTTCAAGATCATATCCCAGTATGTTTTCCATACAGACCTACCACTTTAGATCTTACAGAAGTAGAAATATATCCACGTGTCTCTTGGAGTTCATATTTTTAGTCTCTTCTTTTAAATGCTTTTGCTCTCCCCAGTGTTCCTTTCCTCCATGGATATTTAATCATGTATATGACAAGCTATGTGACTCCTAGTAAGGCCATATGTTTCCCTGAATGGGGATGGATGGAAGAATTTGTTGACTTTGATCATTGCACTATAACAAATACAATTATGGCATGGGAAATTTCCTACTAGAGTTCAAGAGAAAATGGGGCAACCTCCTTCTTTGGATGATTTGTGTGTCTGAATGAATCAGGAGGTTTTCCCTGGATTCCATCCTTTTTCATATGCAATCATGGAGGTGATGTGCCCATATGCATGACTGGTGAAGCATTCTCTCCATCCCGTTGCCAGTCAAATAATCACTCCTTTAAAACAGAGGGAATGATTTAGCAGTCAAAGTGTTGGCTTTGAAACATTTAGACTTGGTGGCATCTTTCAAAGTTTCATCCGGATTGATTTAGTCCTTCATTCTGGGCATATCACAACCACATGGAATCCTAAGCCATACAGAAGAGCCGTCTTTAAAAAACCCTCAAATTTGGGGGCCCCATTTTCTCTGAGATTGTGGGACACACAAAGCATCATTTTCTGAATTGTGGCCTTACCACACAAACTAAGAATCTAAAATTCTGACTTTAGTTATCCCTGGTAAGTTTCAGAATTTTAAGTAGAGAATTCAAACTAAATATTTAGTTCAATTTTTAACTTATAATGTTATATGCCTTTTCATGTAATGTGCTTTTATGCTTTTGATCATTCCAGAGTTCTCTCTATGAATAAATAGGTCACTTTGTTTAGTAAATTTACCATTTGAGTGTCGTTTTCTGAAACTCTAGCAAAATTAGCCATCTGTCTAATTTGTGTTCATAAAAATGGGAAAAGAAGACATTAAGTAAGCTTCAAAGCCAGGACACCCAATGGGAATTCCTGCGTTATGCATGGGAGTTGGCTGGCCCCTCAGCATCGCCCTGATCTCTTTAAGGGCCTTAACTGTTATTATTGTGACCCATAGCTTTGGTCGAATAATAAAGAATGGGAGAAGTCTCATGAGCTCACAAAGCAATGTCACATGTAACACAGTGTCTGAGGAAGGCAAGTAGAGGTGGAAGCAAGGGGTCAAAGCAAAGGGCACTGGAATACAAGGAACCGCTTTTGTGTGGGAGGCACAACCTGCTGTGTGATTGCCAAGATCTCTCTGAAGGAGAATCAACCAAATTTGTTCTCACGCTGAATGGAATGGAGAAGGTCCCCGTGGGCGTGCGGCCCGTCAGGTGGCTGGGTCACTGTGAGACACAGGAGCCCACTTAGCCCAGACCTGAGCTAAAACCCATTAAAAGAATGAAAACACAGCACTGCGGCCCTTTTTTGCAGGCTTCCTTTACATGGCAACAGTTCTGTTGTCTCTTGGCAGCACTAAAGCTTAAGCCCCTGTTGTCCCAGGAGTCAGGCGTGGCACAACGTTGGAGAGCCGTTGGGACAATCATCCTCTGCTCTATCTCCCCCGCCTCGAGGACTCCGGGGCAGTGTCTGATGTGTTTTTCATCTGTGCGACGCTGCTCGTGCTCTTGTTTGGTGAGTCTGTGGCAAAGTCTCCCAGCCTGGGGAACAAAGGCATTCCGATAAGTGTCTCTTCAGCAGCTGATCTCTATTAAATGATACATGCCTTTTCTTTCTTTCTTTCTTTCTTTTTTTTTTTCTTCTAACACTCTGCCGATTGTCAATGGCACCATGTCCTTCCAGTCCAAACACCACTGAGGAATAGGGTGTGGTGAGTTCTCTTTATAAAGCAGCCAGTAGGTCTTAATAAGGGCTCTTTCTTAACATTAATCACCATCCTGCTGAGAGTCTTGGGCAGACCATCTTAACTGACCAGAACCCAATCCAGTTGTTTGGTCATGGAAGACAGATGCTATTAGATTGGTTTCCCTTCGCACATGTTGCAGAGATAAAGATTAGACACACAAGTATTCTGTTATTAAGATATAATAAACCAAATAATTTCAAGGGCTTTTTTATCTTAAAAATTGGATGGAATTTCAAATATCATGATAAAAATATTCTCTGTGCTAATGCGGGTTCAACGGATGTTTTATTTCCCCCTTATATAACTGACATTGATATAGCATGAACAGATGGTTAAGCGCTTGTTTAACTGAAAATGCAAACTTGGACAAATTTTCTAGTTACTCTGCAGCTCAGTCTTCTCACCTGTAAAATGGGGATAATAACAGCACCTATCTCTCAGAGACATTATGAAGATTAAATAAAGTAATCCATGCCCAATGACTTCCATGTAGTAAACAATAAATGTTCGTGATAAAGCTTTCCCTAGTACAAGTAGGCAGAGACATCATCATCAGCTAGATACATTTGATTAAAATAACTGTATAAAATTAAAGTTTTAAAAACTACAGAGGAAAAATTAGAGTTTTGTGTCCTACTTTTGATGGTGTCCCTAGGCTAGATAAAATAAACACTGTCTTGTTGTCTTCTCCTTCCCTTCCTCCCGGGGTTAATGTATCCAGTGTTTGCTAACTCCTCAGGGAGAATTGGGGAGTGTGTGTGACTGATTTTCCCCCCACTCCCTTTTTTTGAGTCCATGCTCTGTATGTAGCTCTCATAGCACTTACTGAATTGTATTGAGATTATCCATTCAGAGGTCTGAATTACCCACGAGGACAGAGCTCTTTGAGGACAGAGGCTGTGTCTCATATCTTTGTCTCATGAGCATCTTTCCTAGCTCTTGGCACATGGTGCCATGGTAGGTCCTGAATGAACGTTTCATGACTAATTGGATGTATTTTTAAGAACTTTCTACCGGTTGACAGCAAGGCTTATTAACTACAGCCAGAAATTTTTAAAAAAACAAAATAAAGCCTAAAATACGTTCATGTTGAGAAAATATTATTACAGTGACAAATACATCGTATTTTAATTATCAAATAATTTAAAAATGGTTTTAAATTTTTGAAACATTTCTAACATATTAAATAGTTCCCAAACTAAAATAACAGATGCTATATCTGTCACTAAAATTAAACAAATGTAAATACTTTGCTTTAGCTCTTTGTCTTTATAAAAACATAATGTTAGAGTCCCCTTCCTCCTTTCTCCCCTCCCCCATTGCTTCTCTCTTCCTTGCTCTCTGGAAATAACTACTATCATGAAATGTATTT
Organism: Myotis brandtii; assembly: GCF_000412655.1. Classification (NCBI taxonomy): domain Eukaryota; kingdom Metazoa; phylum Chordata; class Mammalia; order Chiroptera; family Vespertilionidae; genus Myotis; species Myotis brandtii. The sequence continues at coordinate 5,536,498 of NW_005354291.1, read as the reverse complement.
GTATTTTCTCTATTGTAAAAGTATAAAACTATTGGAAGTTTATTTATTTTTAAATCAAAGTAGAGATTTTTCAAATATAAAATCATTTTTAACTTTTTCTTTTTTGGTGGCATGCTCTTTTCTCTCTGCCTCAAAGACCACGCTAACTAGAACAGGGGTAAATGTCAGAGTACATCTTTGGCCAGAGGGGCTGATTGCAGAGGAGCATAGATTTTAAATGAAATATAACTCTCCCATGACTTTTGTTTGCTTAATAAGAAAGTGTGATTTAGGACTTGAAACACCTTGCACTAGTTCTTGTCTTAAAAGCACGAATGACATACCTAAGTACTAGGCACTTCATTTTTCACAGTCTGCATCAGTTCTGGAAACAGTCACTAACCTCCTTGTCAAGGGTGCCTAGTGCCTAGATATTTCTGCCTGAAGGAAAAAATATTTTCATTTTGTTCATTTTCCTAGCACTATACCTCCGCCTTTCCTCTTTCCTTTTACCCTCACTTTGCATGTAACTCAGCAGACTGTACCCCAGAATATAGTTCATTTTATACAACTTGTTACTTCCCAGATTCAGGGAAGTTTTAAAATTGAGATTTAAATCACCTATCATGAAATTCACCCTCTTAAGGTGTACAATTCAGTGGTTTGTAGTATATTCAGAAGGTTGCACAACCATCATCACTATCTAATTATACGACATTTTCATTATCCCGGAAAGAAATCCCATAACCATTTGTAGTTATTTCCTATATCTCTTCCTTCCCAGCCCAAACAACCACTAATCTACTTTCTGTCACCAAGGATTTACCTGTTCTGGACATTTCATATAAATGGAGTTATATGATCTGTGGCCTTTTGTGACTGGCTTCTTTAAAGGTTCATCAATGTTGTAGAATTTATCAGTACTTCATTCCTTTTTATGACTGTATAGATATATCATATTTGGTTTAACCTTTCATCAGTTGATGGACATTTGTGTTGTTTACACTTTTTGGCTATGCTAAATAATGCTGTTATAAACATTCATGTATAAGTTTTTGTGTGAACATAAGTTTTCAGTTCTCTTGTGTATATAGGTCATATGATAACTCTATGTTTAACTTTTTGAGGGACTGCCAAATTGTTTTCTAAAGTAGCTGCACCATTACTCATTCCCACCAGTAGTGTATGAATGTCCAATTTTTCCACATTATCAACATGTGTTATTATATGTCTTTTTTACTATAACCATCCAGTGCAAGCATGTCAAACTCACGGCCCATAGGCTGCATGCCCTGTTTATTTGGCTCATGTTAGCCTTTGAGTTTGACATGCTTAATCTAGTGGTTATAAAGTGGTTATAAAGTGGTATCTCATTCTGGTTTTGATTTGCGTTTCCCTAATAACTAAAGATATTGGGCATCTTTTCATGTGCCTATTAGTCATTTCTATAAATTCTTTGGAGAAATGTCTATTCAAATCCTTTGCTCATTTATTAATTGGGTTAATTGTCTTTTATTGCTGAGTTATAATAATTTTTTTATATATTTTGGAAGCTAGAGCCTTTCCAGATATATGATTTGTAAATATTTTCTCCCATATTGTGATTTATCTTTTTACTTTTTGATAGAGTTCTTTGATGTAAAAATATTTTAATTTTTATGAAGTCCAATTTGTCTATTTTTTTCCTTTGGTTGTTTGTGCTTTTGGTGTCATATCTAGGAAATTATTACTTAATGCAAAATCATGAAGATTTAGTCCCATATTTTCTTCTAAGAATTTGATAGTTTTAACTCTTACATTTAGGTCTTTGATCCATTTTTCAAAAAGGTTTATATAAAAGCTTTTTTGTTGTTGTTGTTAATCCTTACTCGAGGATATTTTTTTCATTTATTTTTTTTAGAGAGTGGAAGGGAAGGGAATAGACAGAAACAAACATCCTTGTGAGAGAGACACATCGATTAGTTACCTTCCACACGGGCCCCGACCTGGGCTGGGATCAAGGCTGCAACCCAGGTGCCCCTGACCAGAATCAAACCCAGGACCCTTCAGTCTGTGGACCAATGCTCTAGCCACTGAGCAAGCCGGCTAAGGCTCAAAGCTTTATTTTTATATTTACATAACTTCAAGCTTACTTAAGGGTTGCAGACAAGGTACAAGGAACTCCCATGTAATCATTAACCAAATTCACTGATTTTTTAACATTTTGTCCCATTTGTTTATTATTTTCTCTCTCTCTCTCTCTCTCTCTCTCTCTCTCTCTCTTCTTCACACACACACACACACACACACACACACACACACACACACATTATTGATTATTTTCTGACCATTTCTTAGTAATTTGGAGGCCTCATGCCCTTTTACCTCTAAATCCTTTCATATGTGTTGGTTTTTGATCCACTTTGAGTTAATTTTTATGCATGGTATGAGATAGGGTCTAACTTCATTTTTTTGAATGTGGATATCCAGTTTTCCCAGCACCATTTGTTGAAAAGCCTATTGTTTCTCCCATTGAACAATCTGGCACCCTTGTCAAAATCAATTCATCATAAATGTATAGGTTTATTTCTGGACTCTCCATTCTATTCCATTGATCTGTATTTCTACCCTATGCCAGTTTCACACTGTCTTCATTACTCTAACTTTATGGCAAGTACTGTAACTTTGAAATTGGGAAATGGAAGTTCTCCAACTTATACTTTTTCAAGATTGTTTTGACTATTATGAGCCTCTTGAATTTTCATATGAATTCTGGGATTAGCCTGTTAGTTTCTGCAAAAAGGGCTACTGGGATTTAAAGATTGTGTTGAATCTGTAGATTAATTTGAGGAGTATTGTTATCTTAACAATATTAAATCTTCCAATTCGTGAACATGTGATTTATTTCCATTTACATAGCTATTCTATAATTTTTCAATAATGTTTGCATTTTTCAATGTGTAGGTCTTATACTTCTTTTGTTAAATTTATTCCTAAGTATTTTACTCTTTCTAATGCATTTGTAAATGAGATGATTTTCTTAATTTAATTTTTTGATTGTTTATTATAAGTGTATAGAAATACAATCCTATATAATAAAAGGCTAATATGCAGATTGACCAAATGGCAGAATAACCAGTTGCTATGATGTACACGGATCACCGGGGGGCAGACGCTCAATGTAGGAGCTGCCCCCTGGTGGTCAGTGCACTCCCACAGGGGGAGTGCCACTCAGCCAGAAGCCCTGAGCTGGGCTCACGGCTGGCAAGCGCAGTGGCAGTGGCAGGAGCCTCTCCCACCTCTGTGGCAGTCAGACATCCTCCTAGGGCTCCTGGACTGTGAGAGGGCGCAGGCTGGGCCAAGGGATTCCCCTGCCCCCCAAGTGCACGAATTTCATGCACCGGGCCTCTAATTATTTTATATTGATCTTGTATCCTGCAATCTTGTTGAACTCTGATGTAGCAATACATTTTGAAGTAGCATTAACTTTGTTTTTCTTTCCCAGTGTGACTGTGAATCCTTTTCTTAAAATTCACTGTATTTGTTTCCAATAGTCCCTGGTTTCAATTAAAATTTGTAATTATTTAGATCTCAAATACTTTTTCCTACCATTCTCCCTGTTTATTTTTATAGTCACTTAAACATAGTTATTGGTCTGGTATAGCTGACAGTGTGTCTTTTCCTATTCTGTAATTTATATGTCCTCTTTCTTTAGAGGTGTAGATTTAAACTACAATAAGTCACACATTTCATGCATGGCCCATAATTGTATTTATTTCCTCCAATTATATTTTTTATACTCTGCTTATTTTTATCCTTAAGCACATAAGCCAGATTTGGGCTTTTCAAAGTTCACCAATGTCTTCCTATTCCCTTGCTTTTATGAACTCACAATTTTTGCCCCAGTATCTTATTTGACATTCTATCATTATACTTCCAGGGTTCATTTGTAAGAGCCTTAGTGGACAAAAAAGCCCAGGAAACTTAGGACTTGTTGGGGAATTTGGCTGCGATTAAAGATAGATTAATAAAGGATTACCCTTCATTTGTTCAACAAATATTGAAAGGATTCCTACTATGTTGCCAGGGATCATTCAACAATGAACAAAACTGACAAAGTTTCTGGTATATAAAGTTTACATTCTAGTTAAAGGGGAAAGGTAATAAAGAAGTAAACAAATAAATTCGTCTGTCTTTTAAGTTCTAAGAAGAAAAATAAAGTGGGTCAAGGGGAGACTATTTAAACAGAATATATGATTAAGGAAGGCTTGTCTGATAAGAAGTCATTGACCTGAAACCTGAATAAAGTGAAAAGTGAGCTCGATGGATACCTTGAGATGAAAAAGCAAGCCTTTGAGGTAGGAGTGTGCTAGGTGGAGTCAAGGAGCGACAGGGAGGCCAGTATGGCTAGAGATGGAAGAGGTGAACCAGCAGGTGAAAGCAGAGGTAAGAGGCCAGGTTATTTAAGGCCTTGCAGCCCATGGCAAGAACTCCCAGTTTTCTTATGAGTTTGGTGGGAACCTTGGAGGTTTTGAACAGAGCAGTGACAAGATCCAACTTAAGCTTTAAAAGGATCAGTCTGGCTTTTGTGTGGAAAACACAATATAGGGAGACAGGAGTACAGGCCTAGGGACAAATCAGGCAACTATTTAATATTCCAGGCAAGGGGTTGTGCTGTTTAGGACCATGGTGGTAGCAGAGTTCTAGAGAAGGATAAGGAAATACTGAGTATTGTTAGTTTGGATTGCTGAGAGGGAAATGGAGGTGTACAACAACTAAGTCACTTTTCTCCTTTTATTTTTCATTATGTATAGAATTTATAGGAACAATATAAAGATTTATGCTAAGATGAACACTTGACTATTCATCACCCAGGTTAAGAAATAAAAATATTGCCAGTACCTTAACCAACTTTGTGATCCCCGCACCAATACATTTTTTCTGCCTCCCAAAGGTAACCATTAATCCTGCATAGTTTTGAACACTCTCTTTATACATATACCGGTGATATATGTATCCCAACACAATACATTGCCTCGTTTTGGAAAACTCGGTATAAGCACAAACCTAGCTAGAGAAAGGTAATACTGCCACAGTGTGATAGAGGCTTCTAGGAGGAGATAATGAACAGAAGCTACAGTCACAATTCAGCTTCAGCTTCCCCGAAAGTTTACAAGACCCCTCACCTGGAGAAATCTTGCGGCAAAATCTTGAGTGAATCTTGGGAAACTTTGGGCTGACAAAGTGGAGTTGGGCCAGCAAGTGAACTGTGTTGTGGACTGGGTCTAGATGTCTAGCAGAAAAATGATATGGGAATGAGTTGCTCTTTAATTTTTGCTCTAAGCTGAATGCTGCTGCTATAACCTTCTAGGCTTACCTTCAACTCTCAGGAGTAGGTCAAAGCAGAACCCTTCTGTGGGGTGAACTGAACATTCTCAGCTGATTTAGGCTTCAGGGCATGGAGTGGAGAGCAGTAATTTACTCAGCAGGTAGTCAAGACAGGCCAAATACACATAAAAGTCTGGGTTGGCTCACCTAGGCATTCTTAACTCATAGTAAAGAAGAGATGATTGCAAAGTCCTCATCATGGGCCTGTACATAAGTCACATTGTCCAAATCTAATTGCTTTCCCCTTCCAGGATAGCTATTATCTTGATATCTCCCTTTACCATCCTTCTCGAGAGTTCCTCGGTTCTATCCTGTTCCCTGCATCCTGTGCTTTTTGAGTTTGAGCTGAGTTTGAGTTTAACCCTACCATTGTCATTATTCTCTTATATAGTCAATAATCATTTAGGTTAACCAACATATCATTTTTATGCTCTTTTTTTTTTATTCTTTCCTGTATCTTTTCATCTGGAATCAATTCCTTTTGCCTTCAGAATTCCTTTGAAGAATGTCTGTGAGTGGTAAACTCTTTCTTCTTATTATTTTAAAAATGTCCTTATCTTACCTTTATTCTGCATTGAGAATCAGCAGCAATATTTTATTTCTAAAGTTTCATGTGAACCTTTATTAACCTCCACCTGACTTTCTTTCTCTCAGTGTTATTTGTTTGGACCTCTTTGGCCCTGCATGACTGGTTCTTTTGTGCCACATTTAGCCATCTGGCTCCACTGAAATGGGAACTTCAGCATCTTTTCATCATTCCCATCCTCACTCTCCCTTCTTCACGGGTTTGCCCTGTCCCATATGGAGGGTTTACCTCTTGCTCTTCTGGAATTTCTTGTCCTTCTCTTCCTCTTGCCTTTGACCTCATTTCACATTTTCCTTTTTGGTAGTCTTGCTTTGCCCCTTTAGGTCAGCCTTGGCAGTTTCTTGGCTAGGCTCTTGATTCCCTCCTTGATTATTACCCAAGTTCTCTTTTAGTTATGATGCATCTAGCCACTCTGGATAAATCTCTCTCCAAGTTAGACTTGGATCCTGGAAGCTCTGACTTCAGTACAATTTTTATGAGTATAATTTTGGTGGGTTGATTCAGAAAATTTAGATGCTGGTGATGATGTATTTAATAGAAAAAGGGACAGAAAGAATCTTGAGGTGGATTTATCAAGGTAGAATTTGAAACACTACTTAGAACCAACCAAATGAAACTTCCAATGAATACATACAAAAACTTATTTAAATAGATACAAATTTTATCTGAAATATTTAGGCTATTTTCCTGTATTAGGGGTTTAGGGCAATGTTTTATGATTTTTGTTTCACTAAAAAGAAATAAAAGAATTATTCTTAGAATAATTAGATATGATTATGCCTTGCAAATTCATTGAATATTGGAACTAGAAGGTGAGTTGGGAAAGGGAAAGAAGTATCATCAAATAATTTTCAAATTATTACAAATGAAATAACATTTAGTTTAAAACATATTTTTCAGGATACTGTACAACAATCTATCTTATACTAGATTTATTTGACTGATTGAATACTTTTAAATGAAAACCAACTATTTTTTCAGAAAAGCATGCTATCATGAAAGTAACATTTATAACAGGTTGTAAAAAAAAAAGTTACAGCTCAATTTGTGGCTCTGATGTCTGTATGTTTGAAGGAATTGTTTTATTGGCCTGAATCTCACTTTCCCCAACTATCAAATAGGGAGACTAATTGTTGCAAAGTATTATGAAAACTTTAAATGAAAGATAACTATTGAAGTGCAAAGAACTACCAGAAATTTTACTACATTCATGTTCATCTGCTTTCGACATGCTTGCTCTTTTTCCAGTCTCATAGAGGAAGTGCCATTGGCATATTTCATTCTGTTGTGATGAATTATAAGAAGGGATGTGGAAGCCAGCTCTGAATTTCCTTTTCTTTTGGTGTGTGTAAACCAGTCTTTAATGTTATTCCCCTGTTGTTTTTGTGGTTTCCTTTCCTCTACGTCAACTGCATTCGTGTGAAGGGCTTTCTCCAAGATTAAACACTTGCCTCATTAGCAGCATTTCTGAACTTTATCTGCCAAACTCCTCACATGCAGACGACAGAAGGCCAGTTTTCCCCCCCAACCATAAACCTGATGATGTCCTGGTGTCTCATCACTATCAGGACCTTGACAGAGAAATCAGGCAACTGTTGTAATGCGGTAATGAGTATGGAGAAAAAATTGTGACGTAGGGAGGGAGATGAAAGAGTACTGAAGGGGGAAGTTCTTTCTATTAGTATTAAAGAGAAATCCTTTTTATCCAAGAGTTTGATTCAACAGGAAAATAGTGTCAGTGATGATGAGAGATGCGAAAGTTAAGCAAACTGAGAATGGTGGGTGTGTCGGGGTGTTCCTCTGGACCAGAAAGCTGCTCTACTTCTAGAAACTGGAGAGGGTCTGTGAATTTGTGAGGTTAGTGCTGCAGCTGGGAGGCTAAGTCTGTGGGCTCAGTGGTATGTGCAGAATGCGTTTGATCAGTTTCCCCACTTGGGCTCGAAGAAGGGGACATGAAAAGAATATGATCAAAATAAGCTGAAAGTATGAGTTGAGTTCTGGTGAATAAATCTTAGCTTGAATTTAAATTCTAGAGAATTTCCCTGTTGAAATGTTTTGCTAAAGAAAAAGTTAGATTTCTTTTTTGCTTGAAATTTTCAATATATGAAAAGCACACAGAATATTTTAGTGCCTCTGTAAGCATTTGCAAGTCTCCTGTTTTTCTCCTCACCACATCTCCAGGAATCTGACACCAGCTCTGCCATTTGGGAAATATAATATGGAAATAAGCATGATGACAGTCTTAATGACCTTATTGTATCCTTGACAACTTAGAGATGTTAGTCAAAAATGGCTTTGAGAAAGCAAGGATTGGAAACCTCACTTTTTCTTTTGAAAAAAAAAAAAAACTTTGATAGGAGCCTATTTATAAAGTTTATTGCTTTTATCGGCCCCTTCCCTCATGGGTTCAAGGACTTCACAGGCATTCTCCCTCAGAACATACCCAGGCAGTTACACAGCCTAATCCAATAGTATCCTTGGGCTGTAGATCTTTATTCCACGGGTGGATCACTAGCTCAGAGTCACCTGGAATGTTGGAAGAGAGGCTGGGACCAAGCCACAGCCTTGATCTCAAGTCCTGTGCAAATAACTGTCAGCAGCTCTCCTAAATTTTGTGGGCAGCTGATGCAAGACATTCTTGTTGGAAAGAAACAAGAGGGTAATAATATGACCAGGTGCTTTTATTTGTGCAGAGAGTGCTCAAGTGGAGAGGTTATTCCATTGTGCTCTGGCAACTTGAATTCTTGAATTAATTCTGTTACCAGCTGTGCTGGTGCTGGGTGAGTCACTTAGTTGTTCTGTGGCTCAGTTTTCTCATTCAAAAATGGGCTTGGCAGTGCTTGACCTGTATAGCCGAACACAGCGATATTAAAGGAGATGATGTAGACAATGAAGTGCTACAGAAGCACACAGTATTTGGCATTGGCACCATCTTAAACGAAGGCAATGTAACAAATTATGTCTACAAAGCAAATTTGCATTTAATAGACTCTCAGTAAGTTTTGTCAAATGAATAGGGAATTGTAGAATGTGGGAGCAGGGAGATCCTGGTAATCATGGGAAAACAAGGCCCAGAGTAGTTAAGTAACCTAGCCAACTTTTATAACTTGTTCATGGCAGGTTCTCTTGTCCCTCACTTGTATTCTGTTGCTCTTTCTGATTAATGTACCATGTTGCCTCACATAGACACCACCGGTAGCTTATATCCTAAATGCAAAATTAAACAACACTAAATTCTAGATATAGGTAATACTTTTCAAAGGTTGTACAGTTACCTCCATGAGCTATTTAAAACTTTCCAAACCTCTTGTTTTTTTCTATAGTCCTGTACTCAGAGAAATAATTTAGAAGAGTCGCATACAGTTTAAACCCATCACTGATAAAAATTCATCTTGTTAAACATCCTTTAGCTCAATCATATTCCGGTTTTGATTCTTGATTGTGAGGTGATTTTAAACACAATAATAATGGCTCCTTCGTTCTATTCAAACTACACTCAAGAGATTATTTTTTTCTTGACTACTTAATGTTATATCACACTGGCAACTTAGGAAAATGAGCCACATGAAGAGGAAGAAAGTATTTACTTTAATTGAAGAGGTACACAACATAAAAATTAATACCTTGTTCACTTAAGTACACTTAGGTTTCTTTTGGTACCGACTTGAAATAATTGAAAAATTAACCTTTTAAAAATTTGTTGAGAGAGACTAATTCAAATCAGGAAAAAAGCTAGAAATATTGGAACTTCTTTGTTTAAAGTTATGGGAGGGAACATACAATAAGGCACTTGTAAGTATTGCTCCTTGGGTGGTTCTGACTCAAATCATGCCGTGAGTTCAGGCCGGACAACTCCCTTTTGGTACAGCAAGAAAAAAAGGGAAAATAAGCCAGTGTTCACAAAGGCACTTCAAAAATGAAGATCATATCATAGTGACATTTATTTAAAAGTTTATATATTCTAAGATCCTTTACAAACTAGTTGAATCTATCAGTGTTTTGTCTGTGCTGTTACAGAAACCACAGTTTGAGAGCTCAGTGAGCAACACATGGATTTCCAAGGCCCTGTTCTGCCAGGGGAGCACTTCTTCCTCTTTACAGTGGTTTTCCTTTTTTTCTGGAAAACCATGGCTAGGCCACCACCAGTCAGCAGCTGTGGCACATGGTGTCTAGAAGGCCCATATCTGCTATCACCTAATTTTGATGGAGGCACTTGGAATCGTTAGGAATGTTGAGGCAATGGTTAGGGTAAATATTAGCAATATCTTTGAGACGTTTCCAAAATTTTCTTGGATAGCTTATAAAACCTGATTCCAGAGAGAATAGACAGAAATTAGATGTAAAATGGGAGGAGATACTGTTCTGGGCTAAATACAGTCCTAAGGACTCCAATTCCATATAGAGTGTTTTATGTGCCACTTAAGAGTTCCTTCGTATCCTTTTGAAAAATGAATTCATACTCAATATTTGAGGCACTTGTTCCTTGCACCAATTCAAGTCAGCCGTGCAGTCTTTCAATTTTCTCTGTTGGGTAGCTCTCCAATCTTTATTTTAGTTTTAGGACAGTGATTATGACGCACAGAGCTTGAATGAGATAGGAAGTCAGTATAGGTGTTGCCAAGAGCCAAAAGTGTAACCCATGCTTGTAGTTGATCCAAGATCCCATCACGTCCATGGTTTACATATTTGGAAGATTAAGCAGGTAACAGTGATATGAGAAAGGGAGGCAAATTTAGAGAAAAGAGTAAGCACTGAAATTGCATCTGGGAGTGAGGAGCACCAACTGATAGCAGAAGTTGTTATATCTTCTTAAGTTGCTCCAGTTAAGATTCCATAGCAGGCCCTACCTGGTTTGGCTCAGTGGATAGAATGCTGGCCTGCAGACAAAAGGATCCCAGGTTCGATTCTGGTCAAGGGCACTTACCCTGGTTGCAGGCTCCTGCCCGGCCCTGAGTCTGGTTAGGGCTCATGCAGAGGCAACCAACCGATGTGTTTCTCTCACATCGATGTTTCTCTCTGTCTTTCCCTCTCCCACTCTCTCTAAAAATCAATGGAAAAATATCCTTGGGTGAGGATTAACACACACACACACACACACACACACACACACACACACACACACAGATTCCATAGCAGAAGATGCTGGAGGAGCTAGAAACCTGATCACCAAGGTTTTCTTGTTGTTTATCTTGGTCCTGATGACCTCTAAAAGGTATGTAATTAGCATTACAAATCTCTGTGACAGAATATTTCCTCCATGTTTATGGAAGAGATGTGCCATACTTTGGGTTCCTCAGATACAGACTCTGACACTCTTGAGATTTGTCTGCAGCAGGTGTGTTGGGAAGTGCTCTTGGCAACACTTTTGAGGGGCAAGGAAAGCAGGATTTAGAGAGGGAAGACTCTGAATTATAATGCTTTTGCAGTAAAAACCTTGGCTATTCCTATCAAGAGTTCTGGAGCTGGAGTAGTCTGTGAGAGTTATCCCAAATTGGGGTGAGAATGTCAGTTCTTAATAAAAATCACCAGGAGGTTCACAAAGGAAAGATCTTATTTCTATTGTGCAGATAAAGAAACAGGCTCAGGCCCTGGCTGGGTAACTCAGTTGGTTAGAGGATTGTCCGGATATGCCAAAGTTGCAAGTTTGATCCCCGGTCAGGGCACAAACAAGAATCAGTCAATAAATGCATAAATAAGTGGAACAACACATCAACCCCATTCCTCTTCTCTTTCCCTTTCCCTCTCTCAAATGAAAAACAAATAAAAAAGAAAAAAAAGAAACAGGCCCAGAGTGGTAAATCAAGTGCCCAAAGCCACATAGCTGTTAAGTAGAGTAGCTGGGGGCTGTTTCTGCTGTGGCCTGACTCAAGACTCACAGTCACAGCCAGATAATACGTCACCCCTGGCAGAACGGTGCAGAATATGTACTCCCACTGAACAATGACCTAATAAGTAAAATAAATGTCCCTCTGAGGTCCTTTAGAATTATCGATGTGAATATCGCTTGATTTTGTATAAATACAGATTATAGCATATATTTTATGAAAACTTAATTTTTTATTGATAAACTTTTCAACTTTCTTTGGCACCAAAAGCTTCCTTTTTTACTTATAGCTTAATGGTAACCTCAAATATGACTCTTCTTGGGTCTCATCTTTTCTTAAAAAATAGACCAGAGAAAGCCATCTCAATGTAGTAAATACTCTCCCTTGAATTAATGTACATCAAAATAATAAACGTTGTAGAACCTTTGTAGTTTAAAGTTTTCCACCTACTGTACACAGGAGCTCATGGGTTTGCGTTATTGTAGCCAGAGCATAAATGTGAATTCCATGGTTCTGAGAGGTAATGAGATTCGCCCAAGGTTACACAGCCCGTGCCAGTGAGCCAGGCTTCCCACACACCGTCCGGGATCCCTGTTGCCAGTGTGCTCCCAATATGCTGCTTCACCCCAAGGAAAATCCCGCCGTGGCTCTGTAACGAGGAAGTAGTGTGTTGTACCACATGGTTCAACGGAGGAAGCGGGGCCCGTGTGTTTTCAGTGTGAGAGGAGCAGCCAAAGCCACTGCAAAGAGGGATTGGAACTCTGATCTCCCATGAGTTCCTAAGAAAATAATTGCTCTGGAAAGGGATTAAGAGTTTCAATAGAACTCATTGTCTGTTTTCTTTGGATGAACTCTGTTATTAGTTAATGTGATCTAGGCTGAGGATCATATTAGAACCAGTAACAGAAAATATTGATCCTGCAACTAGTGAGAAGCATCAAGTAGGCATGAGATGATCTCAATGCTTCCATAAATGGTAACTTTTATTCTAGTTATTTGAAGCTTTCTTGACTGTTATTATTTGAAAGGGGTCCAGCTAAAACAGTATTTGCTTGGATTCTTGGGCAGAACTATTTCACTTCTAGTGGAAGAAAATATACTACATAAAAGGATTATGTCTATTTTCCTTAACTTGCCTTTCCTTGTTGGTCCCTTAGCCAAAATGAGGTCCTGGAAAATATTCTCCACATGCTCAAGTGTGGAGAAAATGTGGTGTGTGTGTGTGTGTGTGTGTGTGTGTGTGTGAGAGAGAGAGAGAGAGAGAGAGAAAGAGAGAGAGAGAGAGAGAGAGAGAGAGAGAGAACAAGTGAATTAACTGCATCTGAATGTGTTATAAAAGTAAGTATGATTTGGGCTGCTTACTAAGTGTTATTTTAGTGATGTGTGTATCACATGGCGAGTGTTAGAAGATGAATCCTTGGAGACAGTGGTCAAGGCTGGGATATCTCTATGGCAGGATTCAGGCTCCATCTTAGAGAGGCTGTCTCCCACAGTGCCGATTACTAAGGCACACTGAGCAGTCTAGCCTCTGATTGGGCTAGGAAAGTGCCACATTTGTTGGGGATAATGACCAAAGATGTGTTTCTGCCAGTAATTAAGATGGACATTATTAGAACAGACTGACGGCATGGAAAAGGTGGCTGGCAATTCCCAAGTTCTACATGGTGATGAGGTTATAGCTAAAGCAGTTTTTGGTTGAGATGGAAATGTCTATGGTTGTGCACAAAAAATTGACTAGGTGTTGTCAGGGCCTTAGAGCACTGATTTTAAGAAATAACTCAGGAAAGAGAATACTAATATTAGCAGTATTATCATTTGACAAATTTAGTCATTTAAAAGAGAATTATTAGATCCTGGGGTTTGAGGGCCACAGAAAATTTTCAGGGCTGAATCAAATAATTGTGTTATAGGTTGTAGTACCAAAAACTTTTTAAAATGTTCATAAACTTGATTGAGCACTTGCTTCTGGGAATTTATCCCAGGAAAGAGAATACTAATATTAGCAGTATTATCATTTGACAAATTTAGTCATTTAAAAGAGAATTATTAGATCCTGGGGTTTGAGGGCCACAGAAAATTTTCAGGGCTGAATCAAATAATTGTGTTATAGGTTGTAGTACCAAAAACTTTTAAAAATGTTCATAAACTTGATTGAGCACTTGCTTCTGGGAAATTATCCTAAATAAATAATTAAAAATATGTGCAAATAATTGCAAGAATTGCCTTCAAAACTTCTTGTTTATTAAAAGTTAAAATAAAGGAAGTGTTGAAAATCAGGAATTTGGTAGTTTATTGTATATCCATATAATGAATCACACTTAGTCATTAATCTGCTGGAATGGATACATGTGTATTATCTATAATAATAAAAGCATAACATGCTTATTAGACTGGACGTCCTTCCGGACATCCTTCTGGACGACCTTCTGGATGAAGCTGGGGCTGCTAGTGAAACCTGGGTCCTGGGTGCCTGCCGGTGGCCGGAGGGAAGCCCGGGTCCTGGGTGCCGGTGGCTGGAGGGAAGTCGGTGGCAGCAGGTGGGGGAAGGAAGGCCTACTCTTGCACAAATTTCATGCATTGGGCCTCTAGTTTATATATAAATGTAAATTATATATTACTTTGAAATATTTCAAACCCACAGAAAATTTGAAAGGGTGCTGGAAGGAATATCTGTTAATAGCTTGTCATACCTGCTCTCTCTCTCTCTCTCTCTCTCTCTCTCTTTTGCTAACCCTTCTGAAAACAGACTACCAATATCATGACATTTCACCACCTAATACTTCATTCAGCATGCCTTTCCCAAGAGTAAGAGTATTCTCTTTCCCAACACCATTACTACACCTAAGAAACTTGTCATTATTCAGTAACATCATTCACAAACATACTTAAATTGCCCTAAAAAATTCCTTATCATTTTTTTTCTGATCCAAATTTCAATGAAGTTTCATTCATGATGGTATTGCCACTATATATCTTTAGTTCCCCTCAATCTAGAACACTGTTGCCTGTCTTACCCTGGCACTGAATCCTTTGAAAAGTCCAGACTAACCTTCTTACAGAATGCCCCACATTATGGGTATATGTGTTTCATCATGATTAGATTCGTGTTAAACATTTTAGGCAATAACACTCTATAAGTGATGTGTGTACCTCCAACTACATTGTATCAGGAGGTACATAATATCAGACGATTGCATTATTGGCAAAGCCAAGCTTCACTGGTAAGTACTTTTATTTATTATTATTATTTAAAAATATTTTTATTGATTTCAGAGAGGAAAGGAGAGGGAGAGAGAGACAGAAACATTGATTGGCTGCCTCCTGCATGCCCCACACTGGGGATTGAGCCCGCAGCCTGGGCTAATGCCCTGAGGGGGAATCAAACTGTGACCTCCTGGTTCATAGGTCGAACCACACTGAGCCACACTGGCTGGGAATAAGTGCTTTTATTTTAAAGTCACATCTCCCCTTTTGAAATTAAAGTGGGCTGTTATTTTGAGGTATAGATATATGTTTATCAATATGGACAGATGTTCATGCTCTAGTAACTATAAATAGAAAATTATGAAATGAAAGAATCTCAATTTTGTTAAAATGTTTCTCTCTCTCTCTCTCTCTCTCTCTCATATACACACAGGAAGGTCTAGAAGAATTCATAACCCAAAGCATTTACAGTGGTTATGTCAAGGTTGACTAGAGATAATTTTTATTTTTCCTTTTTCATTTGGTTATTTTTTCTTAATTTTAAAAATAATTACCGATACTGTCAATGATTTTTAGAGTGAATAAAATGGGTTAAATGCAACTGATGTTTTACAGTCTACTTTAAATGGTGGAACCTAGTATGTTTGTTCTTCTTTTACCTCTCCATGCTTTGGTAACAGTACTGTTAAGTCTGTTGACTGCAGTGTTGGAGCTACTTTTATTATTATGCCAGATCCTACTGGGTGTGTTTCCCTAGGAAAGAATAGTTAAATTAATTCAAGGACATAATTCTCATACTTCTCTCCAGAATTTCAACATGCATATTTTAATAACTACAGTGTACTTTAATGAGTACAATACTAGCATACGTTCTTTTATAATTTAAAATAAAGTCATCACAGAATTTAAAGCACTTGTTTATTTTTTTCTCCAGGATAATGTAAAAATGCCATGATTCGGGTATTTATGCATTTTGCCCCCCAGAGGTATATATATTGTTATGGCTAAAGGTCACTCACCCTCTGGCTATTTCAGTAAAGGAAGTAACTTTATTTAGCCTAGTCACAGGGATCTGGTGAGTCAAGGAGAGGGGAACCTAGGCTCATTTGTCTGCTGACCCATATGTGTATGCCAGGAGGTAGGGCCACCAAAGACCAGAGGCTTAGGGCTCTGGGGCAAGGCTCTGGAAACTGTCTGGGCTAAATGACAGAGTTGAAGACGGCCAGATCACAGCCTCCTGCCGCCTTTGTTATGGATACGAAGCCTGTTGTTGCTGGAAGCAAAGGCTGACACTGGTGTTCAATGGAAGCTGACCAGGCAGGAGGCAATGATGTTGGGTTCTCTCCTTGGGGAAATCTTCATTTCATCCCTGGGAAGGCAGACAAGCTGGTGCAAAAGGAAACCCACACCTAGTAACTGATACACAGCAATGACGTCTTGCGGGGAGATCTGCAGAGCAGGGCTAAATGGAATCCTGCATTCCATTAACTGTAAGCAGGATGTGAGGGATTAAAGGAGAGTTGGAGTGGGCAGCAAGCACAAGGCTAAAAATTATATACTAGAGTCACTGATATTTTCCCCTGAAAACAAGAAGGGCACCCTTTGTGTATATTTGCAAAACAAAATCCTCTGGAGTAACATTTCTGGGGAATACAATGAGTTTGGCTCTAGGCAATACTGGTGAATGGGTGGTGTGATGTTTTAGGACACTACTTCTATTTCACTGTCCATCTCCACCAACCTGGCACCCCATTGTTCATATTGCTATATTCCTTTCCGTGAAGAATCTGTTCTCTATTTTATAGCTTTGAATTCAAGGCATAAGTACACTTTGATAAACATTGGTGGAACTAAAAAGAACCCTAGACTAAGTGTCCCAAGACCTGGGCTCAAGTTTCAACTTCATTACATACTCAACTTTTTAAAAAAAAATATATTTTATTGATTTTTTACAGAGAGGAAGGGAGAGAGAGAGTTAGAAACATTAATGAGAGAGAAACATCGATCAGCTGCCTCCTGCACACCTCCTACTGGGGATGTGCCCGCAACCAAGGTACATGCCCTTGACCGGAATCGAACCTGGGATCTTTCAGTCCGCAGGCCGATGCTCTATCCACTGAGCCAAACTGGTTACAGCTACTCTTAACTTTTTTGAGCCTCAGTTTTATCATCTGTAAGTAGGAGTCATAATCCAATATTTAACATAGGTCTTAGTACTTAGTAAGAGAGGGGAAGGGGATGGGAACTCATACTTGCTGGGTATCTCCTATGAGCCAGAACCCGTGCTGGATAACTTATGAAGCAGGGGTCTTAGCTTGAATCCAGGGTATAGTCACCACACCATTGGGAGTCTACAGTTTCCAGGCATGTTTGGTGACCTAGCAAAATGAAACTTCCCACTGAGGGAACTGAGGGGCATCCTGGGAGAGAACATACCCTGAGGGAAGAAAAGGTTCAACAGACAACTTGGTTATAAAACACATTATTAGCAGGGAGGAATTTCTAAGTAAAGCTTAGTGTTTGTCACTCATTTGGATTTCCCAGTCCAGCTTCTCATGGATTTATAGCTGAAGTCTATGAATAAGTGTAGCTATATGTGAAAAAAAGAGAAAGGTCTTTTAAAATAGTTCGTGTAGGGCGTGGCTATAGGGTTAAGCCTCAGACTGACCTGTTGGCAAAGCCACAAACAAGTCCCAGCTTAGAGGGCACAGCCCTCTTAGCATAATTAGGCTTGACCTTATGACGCTCCCTAGATCTTATCTGGGAAGCTAATGGGCTGAGGGAGGTGCAGCAAGTGCTGCCAAAACAAGTGAAACTCACAAGAACATTGTAACTATGGTGACCACTACCTTGTTTACCTCTGGCTATAAAATAAAGGCTCAGCTTGCTGGTGGATCTCTCTCTGTGGCCTCAGCCAGGCACAGGAGATCCACCTAGACCCAGCTTGTTCTCCTTGTCATTTCTTCATCCATTTGCTGCCCTCACTCAGGCTTTTGAACCCTTGGCTGAGCTGGCTCAGCACAGTTTGTAATTGAGGCACAAAAAGCATTGCTTTCACACTTTGTGGAAAAGTGTGTGACATTAATGGAGGAAGTGTGGCGTTCTCTGTGGTAGTTTATATCCAAGATGGCCACCATTGATCCCTTCCCTTTCTATATGTCATTATCCTGTCAGGAGATGGAATCTGCTTCTCCCATCCCCTTGAAGCTGGACTAGCCTTTCTGACTTGTTTGATTAAGGTACCATCTAAGATTCAGATCTCAAAAGCATCATTCATGTCAAGTCCAAGCTGCATGGAGAGGCCCTGAGCCACCATGTGGAGGGAGCCCAAGAAGCAATGAGGCGCCAGACACTTGAGTGAAGAATCATCATAGGAGTTTCAAGTCCCAGCTATCCCACAACGATGCCATGGGGATAAGAGATGAACAACCCACCAAGCTCTTCCCTCAAAACTTTGAGGAAAATACGATGGTTTATTTACATCACTAAGCGGCTTTAAAAGAAAGGAAAGACTCTGTGTGTGTGTGTGTGTGTGTGTGTGTGTGTGTGTGATAGAAAACAAGTTTGAAAGCTATTTTTTGCAAAGCAAAACACATTTTAAAGTGATTTCTGTGCAAAAATACAGAAAAACTCTGGGTAAGAGTGAGGGGATGGTTAAACTGAGCACTAATGGTAAAGAAAAGTGAACTGTTGCTTAGCCAGCTATAAACATTTTAACCATGACCTTCTGGTCATGCTTGGCTTCTATGGGAAGAAATTTCAAATCAAGACATGGGACAGGTGATATTTCGAAAGGCTTATGGATAAGCTTTCATGGATTCTCTTAGAGTTCAAATCAGGAAGACTTTGAAAGAAGCGGTGAGAGCTCCTTCAAGTCCCAGAATTGGCCCTGGCATTCCAAGTCATATTGGAATGGGGTTATATTGATATGGGTTCAATATATGGATGCAAAGGGGCTCTAGGGCAATACAGAAACTCTTTATTAGCCCATGACATAACTTTATTTGTTCAGAATAAGAGCTTCTTTATTATATAGGAGACGCAGCTGAATGGAAAGTCTCCTTATGAGGGAATTAAAAATAAGAACCATGTGACAGTGATTGCGTACAAAGCCATCGGGTCCTTTTGGCTAAGAGCCTGATCTCTGGACCCAAGATACTGCCTCAGCCATGTGGTGGCCAGTGGATTAGACATAGACGTGCAAGGCCATGGCCTCCTATTACGTGTGTTGGAGCTCACTGACCTATAGTACACAGACTGTGCCAGCCATGCTCCACCCCAGGAAGGCTGTGGTCCTGCAGTTCAGGAGAGGCACTCTTGGCAAACCGCATTCCTTGTTAAGGATTGAAGGACTAACCAAGCGGTAATTCATTGGCTGCAATGTTAGAAGTACAAGGGAGTCAATGTGCTGAGTGTCTGCAGATAGAGTGATACATTTATTCCAGAGGTCATGGAGAGGTTATCACAGCTCTACTATATTACACATTTACGTCAGGTATTTTTTCAAGGAAACTGTCTCTTGCTAGCTGGTTGAGGTGTGGAGATGCATAAATGCTGAAGCAGGAGACCTTTGGGCAGTAAGTGGATACAAGGAGGTAATTATTCACAAAGGTGTATTTCTTATATTTGACCATGGCTTACCCCTGGGCATTATACGTGTTGAATCACTTTCTTCTTAGCCATGAAAATAATCACTCACCATTGGAGATTCACTGTGTTCTATTTTTGTGTGATTTTAGTTTTTTAAAATTGCTTTTCACTAACTCGAAAACAATATGTGTGTAGGCTCCAGGTTGTCTGCCCACTTGTGAGTGGGGTCTTGGGTCAGGTCACTCAGATTCCTACAGGATTCATTACTCACCTACATTGTGGTCTGCAATGTACACCATACGCCAATTGGAGGTAACTATATAGCAGGCTTTTGTCTGCAGTGAAGGAGCAGGAAATCAAAGGTAACAACTACTTCCTAACAAATCCGGCTCGCTCTCTCATTGAGTTGATGCTTGGTTATTTAAACACAGAGGGGGAAAACAAGTTCCAACCTCTGTCGGCAAGCATCAGCTGGGATACCATCTGAACCCTTTGGGGCCACTCATGAAGCTTTGTTTTCACCCAAGTCCACTCATGTGTCAGAGAAACTTTCTATAGAAAGTTAGTAATTGAATATGTTCATTGTAGGTACATGCAGGGAATTTTGTTAACAATCACAAAATGGGAGACTGTCAATACTGGAATTTTCTTTTATCCCTGAGATCAGCACGGAGACCCAGGGCAAACTCGATCACACCTCCTACTGCTTGAATGGAAGGTTTTGCCGGTCTGAGGTTTGCACCCATCTGGATGGGAGAAATGGCCGGTTAAGTCTACTTGGCCTGATGTACAATGAAAAGGCAGCATGTGTTCTGCTCTCACTGCCTCTAGAAAAGCAGATGAAATATCTGTATTGGAGACATAATGAGGCCAAGGCTTCATATAACAGGGGGATGGGTAACTACATGGACATGCCAATGATGTCCGGCTCAGGCAAAAGAAAGTTACAGAGAACAAAACACCCAAATTTACACATATTTTTTCAGAGAAGATCAAAGATCTGGGTCTCAGATGAATGCTACTATTTGGTTTATGTGCAGAACTTTGCCAGTACTTTGAGGTTATTTCTGTAAAATTCAAGTAAAGAAAGTCAGAAATCAGCAACTCAGGAGACTTGTACAGTAGAGCTCAAGAGATCTCAATGAACTGGCTAAGTACTTGGGGGGCAAGGGGGGTCTGTCCTTGAACTTCCTAGGACTAGAATCCCTTATTCCGGCATGTTCCAAACACATTTAAGGAATGACAAAAATTATTCTTTGGAAGGAAAAGTATGGAAGGAGATGGATGGTAAAAAAAAAAATAGGAAGGGAACAGGAAGCTAATTAAAAGCCCTCTCATTAAAGACTTAGATGCAGCGGGTATGTAGGAATTATATTCAAATCCATCTACCCATCCATCCATCTGTCTGTGTAGTAAAGAGAACAAGAGGGACCAAGGCTTGCTTCCACACATCCTTTGAAAGTGGTTTGCTTATTTTAATGCTTCCCAGATGGATGCTTAAGAAAATTCTATGTGGTCCCTTCAAAATGTAGCCTTTGGGATGTTAGGGTGGGAGAAGCAGGGGATTCAGCCCAAGGGCCAATGTTTAAAACTAATAACCCCTTTGTTGTTGTGAAGCTATGAGAAGCCAGGACGCAAGGGGTGAAAGGACACAGCTTTCCTTCTCCTTTAATGCCCTGACGAAGGACACATTTGCTAAAGTCCAGTGGGGAAGCGTATCTCTGTCAATGCCGTCTGGGTGAATAGAGAGCTTTTGTCTCTTAGGATGTCAATCCAGCACCTTCCATCAGAATTAAGTTCACTCAAAAGTTTACAGCACCCTACCCCCTACAACCTTTCCTGCATCCCTGAAGGATTATATTACTGTAATCAAAGTAACTCCAGATAGCAAAGGCCTTGCAGGTTATCCCGTCCATCCTCTGTGAGGGCAGGGTTTCTTCCTTCGCCGTGGCCCGCACTGTGTGGCTCTGTGCGGTTTCCAGTGTCCTGAGTGAGGGAGCTTCCCGCCCTTCCCTGGGGAGGCCATGCTCGAATCCAGCAGTTCTCACCGCCAGGAAGTCTTCTCTGATACTCATCTCGAGTTTTCCCTCCTTCAGCTGTATCCCATTACCGCCAGGCCCTGCCTTTGTACCGGGCCTCCCTCTCTTGGCAGCATGCTGTTTCCCGCCTTTGCAACGGCACCTATTAAAACCCCTTTCATGTCCTTCACTCCCCCTTACACGGCCTGTCCTCTGTTTGGGAGACTGCAGAGTCACTTTTGGGGCTTCTCTCTACCATATTTTGTCTGCATCTTTCTTCATGTGTGAGCACAGAACAGCTGTCGAGTCTTCATAATAAAGTGGGGTGTCATTAAAAACTGATTTTTAAAACTTTAGTAATTCTTACTATTTTTCTCCAAAAACTGATTCTAAAGCTCTTGTGTGTTTTCTCAATAGGCTTACTCTTCATTTAATCTTAAATTTTGTGCAACACTTGATGACAGATTTCCGTGTGCAGAAATGGGAGGAAAATAAATTTAGTAAAGAAAGATACACGTTCTTAGCAACAAGATAAAAGTCAACTTTAGGGGAAGAGCCTGCAGAATTGTCTGCAGTGTGCCTTTATGAGGCTGTGGGCTGGAAGGGCCCTTGAAGTTAATGTACAGGATGGACTCGGGCCGTTTGATGCAACTCACAGCTGGGAGTTTACATGTTGATACCTTGAGCCCAGAGCATCCAAGGGCAGATTTCTGAGTCTTTCCAGGTTGTCAGGTTGGACTCTCTAGTTGGTCAGATCATGCCCACAGCATCTGTTGTGGAGACAAATCTCAT
>NW_005354291.1:5486722-5513879 GCF_000412655.1 Myotis brandtii | reverse complement strand
ATGTTAGAAGACATGGCAAGTCTGGCAACTTTTTCAGTGGAAGTCTTGACTCTGGAGGCAGACTGGATGTGTGTGGATCATGTCTCTGTTACTTCTGTGTGGACTTGGGCAAGTTACTTACTCTCTCACCACTCAGTTTTCACATCTGTAAAAGGGACTATTCTAGATTATTTTATAAGATTTCAGTGAGGATTAAGGTAATGCTCATAAACTATAGCACAGTGTTTGACACGTAATAAACACTCAGAACATGCTCTAAGTTTACCTAGAACATCTTCCTGAAAGTTGAAAAAGGCTCTACCAAATTTATGTTCAAGGATGCTCATTGCAGTATTGATTAAATGGCAAAAAAGGAAATAACCAACAACAGGGGATCAATGTCTGGAAATTTTCATTAACAAACAATTTAAGTTAATTTAGAAGAGGAGAGTGCAAAGCTGTACATGTAGTGTGATCCTTGTTTCGTATTTATAAGCTCTATCTATGCAAAAGACAACATATATGCACACAAAAAAAGACTGTATATAAATGCACCCAAAATGTTAATAGTGGCTTTAGAGGGATAGTGGAATTATGGCTGATCTCTGTTTCTATTATTAGCAGGTGTTTCTTTTATTTTGCTATTTTCAGAGATAGTGTGTTTCATTGTCTGGGGAGATATGGTCTTTGTGAAACAACCTATACAACTTATGTTTTGAGTCTATTTTGGAGTGAGAAAGCTCCTTAGCCTAAACCTCTGCAAAGGCCTGTTACTCCACATTCAGCATCTCGGCATACTTTTATAATTAGCAAAAAATACATGAAAAATGATGTGCTTTATAAGTAAAGCCTTTGTAGGCGGTTGCACCATGACTCATTGGCGGCAGGCAGGACTGCTGGTTCCTTGCCTCTGAGCTCTCTTCACTCTCTGTTCTTGGCACACGCTGCGTCACTTTCCTGCCCAGGGCAGACTTGTCACCCCCTCCTCAGAAAAAAGAAAGATGATATACACCGACGTTCAAACCAGCAGATCTGAATTTGAATTCTATCCTTGACACTTGAGAGTTTTCATGTCCTTGAGCGTGGGGAGAGAAGGAAGCAGAGCCCATATTTTCAGGGCGTGCCAGGATTCACTTTATGTAAAGGTTAAGCTAGAGACCAAACAGCTGTGGATGGTGGGGCAGGGACTCAAACCTGTCTTCTCACCCCACATCCTCTGCTCTTTTCTCTGGATCTAACGGTTGGCTTCTTGTGGGTCAGGTTTTGGTCTACAAAGTGGAGATAATGAGTAGAGTAAATGAGGTAACCTATTTGGCAGTGTGTGGAACACGATATATGTCCAATTTGGAGTGGTGTGACGGTGATCTTGGGTGAAGAGACTGAAAGGGAACGACTTAGAGTCAGGAACAGAAGTTCAGGGACCGGATTCCTCGGTGGTATTCTTTCCACCAACACACACACACACACACACACACACACACACACAGATATATATTGTAATTATTTCCATGAAAGAAAGGATTTAGAAGTAAATGTATTATTTTTTTTTAAAGTAGCATTTCAGGTTCAGGTCAAAAGGAATTTCTGACCCAGATAAAGCCCCCCCCCCCCCCCCCCGCCATTTTGTGTTCAGAGTCATCTAATGAAAGATATTTTTAAGTGAAAGAATTGACTAATCCTGAAGGATTTACAAGTGAAACCATATGCCTATAACTTCTCATGAGCTAATATTTGAACTCCTTCTGATATTTTTTCAGCCCATTTCTTGTTTGGCATCTTTATTCACATAAACAGAATGGTCAGGGGCCAGGTCTTTTCTAGATTTTGCCAAGCCCTACGAATATCTGCTGCTCTAAGCAACTAAAGCCCAGCGATGTACTGACTGCAGCCTCAAGGTAGGTGGCCAGCACTTCTCGGATACCCTGCCTCAGGATACAGCTGGCCAGCCGTAGTTTCATCTCCTCATCTCAGAATAAGAGACATTTAATAAATTTTGTTTTGTAAATGGGTTGCCGGTAGTAGCTGAGATGCCATATCCTATAAGGACCATGATATTTATATTTTGGGTGCTATCACTTTCCTTGTTTTTTATTATAATCCCTTTTCCTGCCAAACCCGGGATGGCTGAGGGAGGACTCTGGCTCCCGTGGTGGCTAAGTGCTGCAATATGCTTTCTGTCTGCTCCCCTGACCTTGGGAACACAAAGTGGGCTTCTAAAGATTCCACTGTTTGCTTCAAGCCTCATGCTGGGTCCCTGCTGTTGACCACATTTTGAATGTTTTTCTAATGATTTTTCAACTACTTCCTTAAAAAAAAAGTCCATTTCTGAAATCATCTGTTGGTAATTAGGGTGACCAGCTAGCTACTTGTCTCCTATTCTAGGGCCTAGATCAGGATTTCACTGGCAATGATGTTCAAAGTCACCTTTATATTGTACAGGAGTCTAGGCTCATTGGAAGAGTTTGGGAATCACTTAGATTCTACAACCTGGAGGCTCTTGGTCAATGCATGGTAAAGTTGTTGATAATGATGATAATTGGAATTTGTAAAGTGATTTATAGTTACAAAGAAACATGTTGATATTAATTTGTCTAACAGAATTCTTTTTACACAACAGAATTTCCCATTAAATTCTGTTTATCTAGCAGAACTTTCTATAGGTCTGTTATATGCTAGGTACTCAGGATTTAATTATTAGTGAGATATGGTACTACTCTCACAAATATAATAGGGAAGTAAATTACAATTGTTTATTTAGTCCTCACAATAACCCTATAAGGTAGGATTTATTTTTCTCAGATATAATTATTTAGGCTGGGAGAAGTTAAGTTTATGTCAATATTTTCATTTTCATAAGGGGCAGTACTGGTCCTCAAACCTAGACTTCTTTGCTCCAAACTCTTGCTCTTTCCAATGAGCATGGGCTCTGGATTTAGATGTCTGTATTCTCATTTTGAGTTCCACCAATAACTAGCTGTGAGACTTTGCAAAAGTTACTTAGCCTTTTTTAGCTTTGGTCTCCCCATCTGTAAAATGAGGGAAATTATTCTTCTTGCCTCCCAGCATTACTGTGAGGGTTATGTGAGATAAGAATGTGAGGCACTTAGCACAGAGCTTGGCACATAGTACGTCCCAACAAATGCTACCTGGGATAAGAATAAAACGAATGATTATGATTATAGCTACAGTATGAAGCTTGCCTATTACACAGTTTATATGATCCTTGAGAAAAATATCATGTTTACAGAAGTGCATTTGGGACCACAGAGGTTGTGCAAGTTTTCATTGTTTGTTAGTGATTATGGAAAAATATATTGGATCATTTATTCAATAATGAATATTTATTAAACTTATATTCTGTGCCAGACACAGACCTAGGTGCTGGAAGCTTATAGTCTAAGAGCTATTTAGTCTTAAGAATAATCTCATAAGAGATGATGATTATCCATATCCACATTTTACATGTGAAAAATGAGAATTGGAGTTACATAATGATATATAACATATGTATTATATATATGTCAATTTATATGTACACACACATACACACAGAGATATGAATTATAAGTATAATTTGCCTGCAGTCACCGGCTGATAAGTAGCAGAGCCAGGGGCTAATTCAGGCCCTCAGCCACAAAGTGCAGTTTTGCTTCTATTACCGTCTGTAGCAAGAGAGCGCCTTCATTCCATATCTGCTTTCCTTTCTTCGGTGAAGGGATGGAAGTGGCCGTGGAACACCACTTATGTTAGGCAAATATAAAGTTTTAGGTACTACAATTATAATTTACTCAGAGAGGTCTAAACAGAATTAAAAATTTTTTAAAAAGGGAATGTTAAATGAGAGGTGATATGGTACATTACCCTGTATCCAAATAGATCCATTCTACAGACAGGTTGGCATTTAACCTTAAGATCATAAAAAAATACTTCATAATCATTATTTTCCCTCCCAACCAATTTTGCTGTCTAATAACATACATGCACCTAAAGCCCTCCTTTTGGTACAACCTAAATATCTAACATAAACGTAAGCAGTCACAGCCTAATGTGGGGCTTTAACATGACACTCAGTATGTGTTCAACTGAGTTAAATTCTTTCACGTTCTAAAAGCAGTGGAATTAAAGATCACCTGATTTACTCCCTTCCCATAAGACCATTTATATATAACACTTACAGAGGCCTATTTAATTTAGATTAGTTCGCCTTCCTTTTGATAAATGAATTCT
Organism: Myotis brandtii; assembly: GCF_000412655.1. Taxonomy (NCBI): domain Eukaryota; kingdom Metazoa; phylum Chordata; class Mammalia; order Chiroptera; family Vespertilionidae; genus Myotis; species Myotis brandtii. The sequence continues at coordinate 5,509,673 of NW_005354291.1, read as the reverse complement.
AAAGCCCATGCCACAGAGCAAGAACATTCCAGAGGTAACTGGTCCGGGGTGCTGAAGGGTGTGGACCCCTCCCTGCTGCTGCTCTTTGCTGTGCTTCCTCCATCCTGGGCCTCAGGTTCACACGTGCCTCATTTCATCCCAGTCTTGGGTGTTGGGTTTATGTCTTTCTTTGGGGGAAACAAGCTGTTGTGCAGCCATTGGTACCTGTATTAGGGAAACACACCATACAAGCAAGGAGCTTACAGCCCAAGTGGCAAAAACCTTTTCTTGTCAGAGACCAAGAACTCTTGCAGTTGTTTATGTCATCCCTTCTTCTACAGACAGAAGATACTAAAAAGCTGTGTACCTTATGGATGACTCCACTAATAAGCTAAAATGTCTGTCAAGGTCAACCACAACATGCCAGATCAGTTCCATCAGTGCAAGACGCCCCGTCTGCTTGCCAAGGGTGAGGGGAAAGCAGATGGAATCACAGCAGTCATCCTCAATGTGGTTGACATTGCAAAGGTGCTTAATTGGCCTCCAATGTATCTCACCAAATATTTTGGTTGTGAGCTGGGAGCACAGACCCAGTTTGATGTTAAGAATGACCGTTACATTGTTAATGGATCTCCTGAGGTGAATAAGCTGCAAGACATGTGGGATGGATTCTTTATAAAATTGGGTCTCTGTCCTGAGTGTGACAATCCTGAAACAGAGCTGCATGTCAACCGAAAGAAGCAAACAACAGGTAATTCTTGTAAAGCCTGTGGTTATCGAGCCATGCTTGACACATCATTCTCAAAAACCCACCTGAGAATAGTGACAGTGGTACAGGAAAGGAAGGGAAGGGAAAAAAATGGGAAGGGCAAACACAAGGAACATGGCTCCGTGTCCAGCAGTGAGGCACCACTACCACCACCACCAAAGGACATCAATCCTCCTCCACATGCTGTGGAAGAAGAGGACGATGATTGGGGGAAGGATACAACTGAGGAAATTCAAAGGTGCAGAATGGATTAGATCAGTGCCCACGCCAAAGTTCTGACACTGTGATGATTTGAAAGGACTTTTGAAGAATGGGGTCAATATCCTGTTTGATTTTGTCGAGGAAAAGAAAGAGGAGGGTGTCTTCACTCATTTGACAAATTGTTGCCGAAGCAGAAAGACTGGATGTAAAAGCTATGGGCCCTCTTCTTTTGATTGAAGTTCTTTTTAATGAGAAGATTAAAGAACAGATTAAGAAATACAGGGGCCATTTCCTACGATTTGTCACAACAACAAAAAAGCTCAATGATGTCTTCTTCATGGTTTGGAGTGTGTGGTAGCAATGCACCAAGCTCATCTCATCTCCAAGATTCCACATATCTTGAAGGAGATGTATGACGCAGACCTTTTGGTGAGAAAATCCTCTCAATCTTTGGAGTATGATTTAATATGATTTAATAGTACCTTCTATGAGTTTATTTGAGGGAAGAAGGAAAAGGAGCAAAACCAGCATAACCCATCAGAAAAGCCTCAAAGACATATGTCTCAAAAGAACTCGCCAGGGGTAGGGGAGGCCGGGGGAAGGTCAAGGGGGAAAATTAAAAGGAGACATATGCACTACTCTTTGTAATATTTTAAGCAATAAAACAAAATTAAAAAAAGAACTCGCCAAAGAGATTTGTGTCAAAGCAGAACCATTTATAAAAAGGTTGGAGGAAGCAGAGGAGAAATCTTCACCATTTATAAAGTGGTGAAGAAGATGATGAAGATGAGATATTCAAAGTCTGCCAGTGTACCAAAAGTTGAAGCTGTGAAGTCTGACAAGAACAATGACATTGATACGAATGTCATTTAAAGGGGTGGGTGTAGCCCAGCTTAACTGTAACATTGAGAGTCTGTCTGCCTCATCAGCTAGAAGTGCAACATGCATGTGCAAAAGCTAACATGGTTTCACATCATGCTACACTTTCTGCAAAAAACATATTGCTGTGAGTGGTCTGTAATTAAGCCCAACAAGACATCACAGAAGTCCATACATGTGAGTCCATATCAGTGAGCAGATGTAGTTGGCTTATTTATAGCATGTTTTCCTTTGAAAAATTAGTGGTGGACACATTTGGATCACATTTATACAGTTATAAAAATAAAGACTTGATTGTGGTCATTCTTCAGATTTTTGCCTCTGAATGACTTAGGCTGAAATAATAGGCTCCTTTTAAAAACATTGTACTTTCATTTAACCTGATAGAATTCTTGAATCCTGTTCGAAACTGTTAGGTGCTGGGACTGTAAAGAGGTCTTCAGCAGAATGTAAACACAAACTTATTTGTCATTATCTTATTCAGCCATTAGTAAATTCAGTACTTTTTATGTCTTATGGCTAGTTCCTCAAATTGGCCTCTGGTAATGTACATTCTTACCATGTCGAGGTGGACAGTGCAATACCTTTATCTTACTAAGAGTAAAAATGACCTGGATGTCCTATACATAGTTTTAAATAGTTTTGAAACTTGATTTTTTTTTCAGTTTGCATACACTTGCCCCAAATTGTAGTCTTTAAAGACATGTGCATTACACATTAGATGAGCCAAGGGAATTATTACATTAACAAATAAGCATTTATGTGTATATAGCTGTTGCTTTGTGCTGAGAAAATCCTCTCAATCTTTGGAGTATGATTTAATATGATTTAATAGTACCTTCTATGAGTTTATTTGAGGGAAGAATGAAAAGGAGCAAAAACAGCATAATTCTTCAGTTTTTCTCTTATGGCTTAAATTATAATTTCAAAATATTTACACATATTATGTCTTTTGTTCAATGTAGATTTTCTCTGGTACTATGGCCTTTTTTAAAAAAATGCCTTTTACCTTTGGACACATAGGTTTTGGTTGCTATCTTGCCAGAATAAGTGTTGCTATGTCTCAAACTTGGTTTTTTTTAAAGTTCTTATTTAAAAAGAAAACTAGCCCAGCCAGCATGCTTAGTGGTTGAGCAACAACCTATGAACCAGGAGGTCACAGTTCAATTTCCTAGTCAGGGCACATGACTGGGTTGTGAGCTCCGTCCCCAGTGTGGGGCGTGCAGGAGGCAGCCGATCAGTGATTCTCTCATCACTGATGTTTCTCTCTCTCTCCCCCTCTTCCTTCCTCTCTGAAATCAATAAAACGTATTTTAAAAAAAGAAAACTAAAATTGTACTTCTAAGTCAGCCTGTATATTGGTGGAAGACTTAGGGTGTCTTCTATTTTACATTGAACATAATCAGGCACGCATGTAGTCTGGTGATGGCCACTGAATACAGGAGTGTAGGGCCTGGCCCAGCCCATCCTGGTCTTTAGATTTGAAAATAACTTTTTCTGAATTCATTGCCCAATTAGCTGATCTAAACTCACTTGTTATGGGTTCTGACTATGTCTAAGAAATCACTTCCAAAGAAGAAACTTGTTGCATTTATTCCTTTCCATAAAAAGTGGGGATTAAAAAAATCCCATGCCATTTCCTTTTCGGTATTGTTGTTATTATTTTACCATTTTCAATTTATATTTGAAATCCAGCATCAGTCCCAGGAGTTTTTGGAAAGAATTGCTCCCTGTCTGTACCTGTGTCCCTTGTGGCTTGGAGCAGCAGGGGCCTGGAAGCTACTTATGAAAGTGTAGGCTTGCCCAATACATTTGGAGGTGGGGCTTGAGAGCCAACAGATAAATTACAGGGTGAACTTTAAACACCTCTAAGAACCAGAAGCTTAACTATACGATCACCTGGAGCAAAGGCTTGCTTTATAATTCATTCATTCATTCATATGTATATTTCTCTATCTGGCCTTTCCTACAGAGCACCTTGAAAACCTGTAGCCAGTCTACCCACTCACCATGTAGTGGCACTGAGTTCCAGATAAATGTAGAGGGCCATTGCTAATTTCTTATGGTTGTTTTGAATCTTTTTTTAAATTTAAATTCTTTATTGTTTAAAGTATTACATAAGCCTCCTTCCCCCGCCATTGACCTCTCCCTGGCCGCTCCACCCCCCAGCATGTGGCGCCCCCCCCCCCTCGTCTGTGTCCATTGGTTTTGCTCATATGAATGCATACAAGTCCTTTGGTTGATCTCTTACCCCCTCACCCGACACCTTCCCTTATAGGTTGGACAGTCTGTTCGATGTTTCTATGACTCTGGTTCTATTTTGGTTCCTCAGTTTATGTTGTTCATTATATTCCACAACTGAGTGAGATCATGTGATATTTATCTTTCTTTGACTGGCTTATTTCGCTTAGCATAATGCTCTCCAGTTCCATCCATGCTGTTGCAAATGGTAAGAATTCCTTTTTTTTTATAGCAGTGTAGTATTCCATTGTTTAGATGTACCACAGTTTTCTAATCCACTCATCTGCTGATGGGCACTTAGGCTGTTTCCAAATCTTAGCTATTGTAAATTGTGCTGCTAATGAACATAGGGGTGCATATATCCTCTCTGATTGGTGTTTCTGTTTTCTTGGGATATATTTCTAGAAGTGGGATTACTGGGTCAAATGGAAGTTCCATTTTTAATTTTTTGAGGAAACACCATACTGTCTTCCACAGTGGCTGTACCAGTCTGCATTCCCACAAGCAGTGCAAGGGAGTTCCTTTTTCTCTGCATCCTTTCCAGCACTTGTTTGTTGATTTGTTGATGATAGCCATTCTGACAGGTGTGAGATGGTACCTCATTGTTGTTTGTTGTTTTGAATCTTAACCCTGATTTCTAACCTTCAAAATCAGTTGCATTTAATAGTGTATATTTTTTCTGGTACCTGTTTCACTGGTCAGTATCCCTAAATGTCTAATTATAAGACCCGCCCCCCCCGCCACAGAACATCAACCAGTGTACACTAGTCTTTTCCAGACTTACCACCTGGTATGGATGGGTTATAATAGCCTCACAGCTCAGATTTGGCCGGCTGTCTTCACTTGCTGATGTTCACCTCCTCCCTCCCCGATGGTGCTCACTGGGGTGCTGGGGGTGTTGCACATGAATTCACCTCTGCCTCAGCTCTTTTCAGGTTCCATGCTGCTTTGCTTGGTATTTTCTCCAACACTCTGAATCCCTGAGGTGCCCAGCTATGGGGTGACTTTCTGTGATGGGGACAATGTTGTGTTGTACTTGGTTGGAGGTGTCTTAAAGCAACCTTTTCTGTGATACAGTCTTACCGACATCTCAGAGAAAGAACTCCACCTCCTACTTACACCCTTCATCCTTTTAGGGTTGGGATAGGTGGGCACTGGGCTGGTATGGAGACTGGAGACATGTCAGAATCATCCCCTCTGACCAGCACTCCTCCCCCCACTCAGGTTGTGTGTGTTTCCAGGAGGCACTTCAACCACTGGAACCTGGCTTCCAAGAGTCTTTCCCCACCACTTGGCCACACATACCCAAGTAATCTGGATCCCACTCAGACTCCAGCTCTGGTTTTGATTACATAATCCCAAAAGGATGATAAACTATTTATACTACCTTTATACTATTTATACTACTTTTAGGGAAAACCACTTGACTGTAATACAAGTGATCTAAAACTGTTCACATGTGAATGAAATGATACCTCTGTGGGGGCAGAGAAATGAAAGGAACCAAATCATTTCTGAATTTTAGGACGATGAAATAATGATAGTAGAAAATGAACTATTCTGTATTCACTATAAATGAGGCTTCTACCTAATGAAAACCTCAATGTAACGTCACACATTGTTACAACAGATGAACAATGACATAGGACATAGAGAAGTCTAAACTCTATGCTCTGATATCTAATATACCTAACATCTGTACATTTCAAAGGGCAATTAGAAAATATTAATCATGGTGTAAAGTAATGGAGATGTTTCTTGCAAGCACTGTCTCTCCCTCCCAGTGATGTCTTATTTGGGGGGATGATCATGAACAAGCACAGACTTGATACCCTGGTCCATATGGGCTGAGCAGATTGGGATGGGTGTCAGGTTGTTCCCGGAGTGTGTGGATGGAAGGGGCAGCTGCCCAAGATGAGCAGAACTGAAATCATCACTCAGGCAATCTCCAGTGAAAGCTTTTGGGCGGGTGCTCTTAAAACCCAAGTATCCATTTAAAAATTAATTGCATTTGACATTGATGGATCTCATGTGGATGACTTTCCTTTGAGGTCTACAATGTTCACTGCTGTGCTGCAGATGTGGTCAGCCCCCAGTAACTACAAAATGTAACAGGGATGAGCCAAAGCTTTACAGTTGGATGATGAGAAGCAATACTCAGAAATCAGGAAATGGGATCAATCTAAAAGTTCTACAGTGTGAGGAGGCTCAATTAGTCTCCCCCCAACTGTATAATATCACCCAAATCATTCCAAACACACTCGCACTTTGATGGTAGCCACCACAATAATCTGTAGCAATATGAAGAATCATTCTGGGTTAAAGTGCTGATATTCCCTGAGCCTTCTTTTGGTAATCTTGGGTTCATATATTCCTTGTTTTTTTCCCCTTTGTCGTTTCTTCTTTATAGGTTTATAGATGCAGTGCTTAAAAACTGCATGTTTAATCTTGGGAGCAGCGATTGAAGTTCTGTGGTTGACTTTTTTAAACTAAAGTGTGTGTGTGTGTGTGTGTGTGTGTGTGTGTGGTGGACTAGCATTTCTTTTTTATTTTTATTTTTTATTTTACCTTATAGCCTACCCCCGCACCCCACCCCAGGCCTCCACCACCCTATTGTCTGTGCCTATGGGTTATGCATATATTCATACAAGTTATTTGGTTGATCTCTTTTCTCCCATCACTGTCTTATTTCTTTTTAAAATTAATTTTGTCTAGCTTTATTGAGATATAATTGACATTTTGTGCCTTAAATAACATTTTTGGGACTCCTGGGGCAGCCACTTCTGCCTATGTTGAGCCTGTGGCATGATATCATGAGTAATGGGGCCAGGAGCCCTTTCCTCTCTTCACACATGCCAGTCATCATTTCAGAGGGTTTGTGCTGTTTTCCCAAGGCAGCCCAGCATCATTTGGCTATCACACCTGTCACGTGACCACTCTTCTGTTGTGTGCTGTGACATTATTAAACTCTGTATGTGTCCGTTTTTTGGCTTGGGTTGATGAATCTTTGTTGCATTCTCTGAGCAGTTTGCTTTTGTTTAGTGATGAGAATCCGGCCAATTGCTGTGCCAAAACATCGCTATGTATTGAATGGGATGAGAAAATAAGCTGCTATGTTTTACTCAGTGACGGTCCTGTGTTTCAGTGAGCTTGCTACGTGAGTCTGCAAACTCAGTGTTCAATGAGTTTAGGGAAGTTCTAAAAACAAGTAGAATTCCTCATTCTTTCTGTTAAGATGGTAACACAATTCCTATTGAGGACAATGCTTTGGAGCCATTAGTGATTTAGTTATTTGGGCAGAGTAAAAATTCCTCATCTTTGCATAAACGCTAGTCTTTTTAATACTTGATGTACCTGAGGCTTACGCATTGAATCAGTTAAATAACCCAGTCAATAATGCAGTATTAAAATCGTTGAAAATTATAGAAGGAAGGAAGGAAGGAACGAAGGAAGGAGAGAGAGAGAGAGAGAGAGAGAGAGAGAGAGAGAGAGAAATCTTCTCTCCCTGTTAGCCCCTCAATCCTCAATACCATCAAAAGCTTCCAAAGTCCTAAATTTGCTTCCCATTAAGACAGTGGTTAGACAGCAGCTGTTCAGCCTCTTAAGAGAATACACGATAAGGTAATAAACATCATTTCAGAAATATGCTTTTTGTTCACTTTACTAGGAAGCACAATACTGAGCTCTGCGTGTTCACTACACTCTTTACTCCAGGCCTTGATTTTGACGAGGGGGGCTCGCTGCAATCGGTGTGCTCCCCACCTAGCAAATGGAAATGTTTGTCTTTCAGTTCCCGCCACCCCTGACTTGAATTCTTTTATGCAGTGCATACATGCTCTTTGAAGTTCACGTGCCATCCATTTAGAATGATCACCACAGGTCGGCATGTGCTCCTCCTGTCTCCAATTGTGTTTGGTGTCCCAGTTTCTCTGGGGAAGGTTCAAACCTGACAATACCCTTCACTTTGGTGTAGAAACCCCTGCATAACGCTGAGTTTGCCAGATGGAGTCAGAAATTTTATGGCAGCTTGCTTGCTGCTCGTGTAGGAAATTCAATTTATAGGGAAACAGAAGGGTGATGATTTTAATGCAATCAAATGTCTTGACAAGTACTTCCTGGATGTCTCGTGCTATGTGCTCAGCTGGCTGTGTGGAGCATTCATGTGCCACTCCTCTTTCTCTATTGAACTGGGCAGTTCTGGGGAAAGAGAAGACAGATGTGGTTCAGGACAGGGCAGCTGCTTGGGGATGGAGATAAGTGTGAAGGGAGCAGGAAGTGAAATTTTAACAATGTTCCCGTGTATTTTGCAGGACTCTATTTGGGAACCCACAGGAGCAACCAAATATATCCTGGAGCTAATGTTGAGTTTGGACATCTTAAAAGTTATAGAGTTACAAGTAAAATATTTCTTAGGAGACCATGTGCTCTGCTCTATGTGGGCATAACCCTTTATGGTTTATAGGGAGCTTTTGAAAAAACATTTCTCTCTCTCTCTTTTAATTAAATCCTCACGACATTGTTCTAAAGTTGAGATTAATATTCTCATTTCCTAAACAAGATAGAGCACAGGTTTTAGGGGACTGATACTGGGTTTAGATTCCTGTTATGCCATCTCACCTAATCTCCCTGGGGATTAAAATAATAATAATAATAATAACAATAATAATAGCTCAATAAATATTACTCTCACCCTTTCCTCTTTACTCCACTTTACCAGCTGGATAGGTTAGTTTCTGCAAAAGAGATTGATTGTAAGACTGATGCATATTTTAAGGATAAAGTATTTGATAAACAGTTCACTCCGGTAACTGCATAAATTCAAATTCAAAATCACAGTAGTGGGGGAACCGAAATTTGAAGTCAATGAAGGCTAGAATTTGAAAAAGAGAAAGTTGTTGAGTTTCTAAGTTGAAAATTATCTCTTGGGTGGTACTGAGCTCTCCCCAACATGTCAGTCTCTTCATGTCCTTTCAACTTTTTAAGTTTTGCCTACTTTTAAATATGTGAGCAGGAAAGCCAAGCATGTCATTATGCCAACAAATCTCCAGTGGATTAATAAGGCTTCACATATTATTGTACAATTCTTCTATTATGGGGTACAATCGTAAATATTAGTTATAGTTGAACCAGGATCAATAAAGCATTCTTAGAGTGCCCAGTAATGTATAAGCCTACACATGCACCAATGTCTAGATCCTACTTAAATTGTAACTTTTTAGGCATGCTGTTTAAAAAGTGACTGGCTTACTTTAAGGACCAATCAACTGAAACATCACATTTAAAAACCATCATCATTTAAAAATCCATAGACTTCAAGAAAGCATATAAAAGCAGCATTTTTCAAAAAGTGACTACAATTAGTGAATGCATGGTATTAATGTTAAATTTGCTGATTTTGATAAGTGTGCTATAATTATGTAAGAGCATGTTCTTGCTCTTAGGAAATATATATTGAAGGAGAGAGATAAAGGGAGAGGGAAAGGAAGAGAGAGTGAGAGAGAGAGGAGGTAAAAAGTATTAACAATTTAAATAATTAGCATATCTGGGTAAAGAATGTATGTATGCTCCTTGTCCTACCTATTCTTATAGCTTTTCTGTACATTTAAAATTATATCACAATAAAACTTTTAAAGAAGCAATAATAGAATTCTTTACTTAAAATGGTGAGATATTTTTAGGAGTGCTGTTTTAACCTAGAAGGTATTGCCCCTTCTCCCCGCATGTAGTCACTGCTAAGACTGGCTTCTCTCTGTCAACAAGCAAGGGAAAATGACTATTAATGGTAGTATATTCTGGCAGTCAATATGAAGCTTAATTTGGGAATGGAACATGGCAAAAGGATGCAGAATATGTCAAGTTCCTGGCATTTCAAAGCCCAGTGAACACTTAATGGGGACATCATGATCATCTTAAACCCGTTGCAAAGTTTGTTCTTATTCTACAGATCGCGTTAGAAAGCTTAAGTGAATTATTCTAGTGGTTCCTGTCCCATAGAATACAATCTTGTGGTAACAACTTGGAAAACAGCAGCAAGTCATATTCTTCAGTTCATATTGTGATGTTCAACCCTTCAGGAAGCTGGCAGAGTCAAAGAGAGAAATACCTGTAGATTTCAAGAAAGCATATAAAACCAGCATTTTATTTTTCAGAAAGTGACTGCAATTAGTGAGTGCATGGTATTCACTACTATGCATTCCACCATTTTCTTCAACAGTGAGTCTCCTAAAGCAAATTTCAACCCACCTCTGAGGCTTTAAATTGAGAGGGTTTCCCGAAATAGTCTAATTACCTGAACTCACCTTTGGGAAGATGCTGTGAAAGTTCTCCACCCTCACTAGTCTGTAGTTCTCTTACTTGTGCAATGGGGGATTAGCACCAGGTTCTCTTCTAACCCTAACTGTACTTTCTATCATTACATTATAAAAGTCAGTCTCTCTGGTGGTGATGACATCATTGGAAATTTTTATATGTGAGATAGTTTTCCAAAATCTACAAGTCTTGTACATGATAAGGAATTATTTCTGAGCTTTTTCTAGTGAAATAAGGTTGGTCTCCTTAAGTTTTTAGCAACCTTTACTCTAGAAGATAAGAAACTCCTTGGATTCATATTTTTAGCTCATGCTGGCATTCAAGCTCTGAGTCATTCTATTTGAAACATTGTTTTTTTTAAATATCAAAATATGAAATATTTATAATGCATATCCACAGTGATTTAATAAACTATTAATATAATGCTAACACAAATAAAGTGAGGTGCATGTTACCACAACCCCTAGCGAAAAAAAGGGAATTAAAAAACTGAAGTTAGAAGAGTCAGAGCTCCCATGAAAAGTAACAATAATTACAGTAGTTACAATCTGAGAACTCGAGACCAGCAGTGTGTGTGTGTGTGTGTGTGTGTGTGTGTGTGTGTGTGTGTGTGTGTGTGTGTGTGTGTGTGTGTGTGTGTGTGTGTGTGTGTGTGTGTGTGTGTGCTTGCTCCTCCCCTCTAAACAAAGAGGGAGTTGATAAACTATGCCCGCATTATAGTTACTTCTTAGTGTTATAGACTATAGACTTTGGTCTGCCTTTTGCTGATTTCACCATACAAATAGGCCCATTCTAAGAAATTCTGATCTGTGAAAATCCCTACTTACAAAACATCAATTCTGGAATGATCATTTCTTTGACAAGGTTACTTTACACAGCCAGCCTCATAAGCACATGGAAAGTATGATTTGATTTGTCTACCACGTCAACTGTTTAAAGTGAAGTCTATAGTAATCTCTTATCAAAGAACCCCCAGTCAAGCAAACAAAATCATATACCCCAAAGAGTCCCATTCAGAAACTCAGAGATGCTAAAATATAGAATTGCTTAGTAAAGTAATGAGATGTAGAGTCCCAAGACAAAATTATTTCAATGGCAATATATTAGGTTCATAATCCCTTAGACACAATTCTGACATACAAAAAGCTTAGAACACTAGTTTTTTTTCCCTACTCTATTTGATGGCAAAACTTGAGCTGACTTGAACAAATTTGGTAGAAAACCTGCCTAGAACTGATGTGAGTCTATTTATAGTCTTGCTTACTTCATTTAGTGTGAATGTTCGTGCTTTTCATTGCAGAAATATTAATGTGTTTGATTCAAGGGAACAGTGCCAGACTCTGCTGGCTTGTTATATAATAAGCAGCAGATGTTCTGTATTACCTTTGTAAAATCTCCAAATTCTGAACTTTGAAATACATACTGCCACCTGGATTTTAGCTAAGGGATTATGAACTATATTATTTGTATCTAGTTCTTTGAACTGGCCTCGAATCCTCCATTTGTATAGTGTTTTGTTGTTGTTGTTGTTTTTTAAATCAATAGTTCACACTAATGCCATAGATTTGTTTTTATCTACAGGTATTTCTCTCTTTGACTCTTCCAGCTTCCTGAAGAGTTGACCACAAAATAAAAATTTTCAATGTAAATCATGTTCTCCTATAGATTATCTTAGATCCCAAAGATACCAGAACCCACAGATACCAACAATATGGGATATATATATATATATATATATATGACTATATAAACAGCTTTTGTTTCATTTTACAATAAAAATAACATACTTGTTAAAGCATATAGTTAAAAGAAAAAGTTAGTATTATGATATTAATAAGATAAATTGAAAAATCAAAAATATACTTAGTATATTTTTCAAAATCTAAAAGTTGTCTTTTGGAATTCAACTGACATGAAAAGAGATTTGCTATTCTATTGCCTTGCAAAGCCTTGCCTGGCATTTCTATTCGGATTCCAAAGTGAAGATACACATTGGAAATACAAAGTGCTTAGTAGCTTCCAATAGAAAACAGTGTAGAGAAAAAATTTCCTTTTGACCCTACTGCAAACTTTGAGTGACCTAACCAGGCTAATTTTCTCTTAAAATTATAGATTATATCTAATTTCTTTCCAGATTTAAATCTATTTTTTCTATTTCCATTTAAGAAGTTACGTTCTGGTTGACTAAAACACAATCAAAGTTCGAATATTGGCTAGGATTTTGGAAACATCAAATCTGTTAACTTGCACATGATGAGCTGCACTGCCCAGGGAGACGCTGAATGAGTATTCTACGGGCACCAGGGTGCTTTTCTGGGATCAAAGCGCAGAGTGCTAGAGAGGCAGGGAACGGAAGGATGTATGCCCTGAGGGAAAAGGGCTGGCAAAGGTGGGTTGCCTGGCAAACACTAAATAAGACTAGTTATGTTCTTCCTTTTGAGGCCACTGACTATACAAGAGAAAATTGAAGAAAAGCTGATTGTTTGGATGGGGGCTCATTGTATAGGAAAGGCATCAGGCTTTTTTGGGAATACACAGAAAACAAATACATATATAGTTATATTTTCTGGGCCATTAGAACCACAGCAGAACAAAAGCGCAGAGGTTTCAGTACCTGGGAAATGTGCTCAGGGTTCTTGAGATGTAGTAGAGACCTGACCAACTTTAGGCAAGCTAAGGGAAACATATTGGGAGTTAAAATATTATTTTAAGTTGGCAGCCCAAAACAGGAGAGACTAAGCAATGATTGAGAACAATGAAATAATCATTTCTGTGTTTCTTGAAATCTTTGTCTAAATAACCTATATCATCTTTTTTTTAAATATATATTTTATTGATTTTTTACAGAGAGGAAGGGAGAGGGATAGAGAGTCAGAAACATCAATGAGAGAGAAACATCGATCAGCTGCCTCCTGCACACTCCCTACTGGGGATGTGCCCCCAACCAAGGTACATGCCCTTGACCGGAATCGAACCTGGGACCCTTGAATCCGCAGGCCAACGCTCTATCCATTGAGCCAAACCAGTTAAGGCTCTATATCATCTTTTAAATCTTGCCGTTATGTGTAGATTATGCTGATATGTAATGGAATGTAGAAATATATAAATTATGTTAAAGTCAAGAAGGAAACATGTCAAATATTTGGGAATCAGATTGCTTGCCCAGGCTGTCAAGGATGAGTCAGAATTGAGGCTTTAATGTTCTAGATCAGCCGTGGGCAAACTACTGCCCGCGGGCTGGATCCGGCCTGTTTGAAATGAATAAAACTAAAAAAAAAAGACCGTACCCTTTTATGTAATGATATTTACTTTGAATTTATATTAGTTCACACAAACACTCCATCCATGCTTTTGTTCCGGCCCTCCGGTCCAGTTTAAGAACCCATTGTGGCCCTCGAGTCAAAAAGTTTGCCCACCCCTGTTCTAGATAAACACATACTTGGCTTTCAGACGGCTCTGTTCCACCTTTGAAAAGAGCCTATTCTACTTCCACTCACTGTATAATTGGAATGGCTTTTTGTCTGGTGATGGCACGTCACCGTGTTTTATGGATAATTTTCCTCTCCTTCTCAGATCTGAGGTAACCCCAACTGAATTACTGAAATAGCTTCTTAGATGGCTTCCTTCTTGTCTGCAGACTGAGGAAAATACTGGTGAGATCTTTTCATATCTCAGCAAATGGCTTTTGTCCTCATATCACAAGATGGCCACGCTCCTTTAGGCACTGAAGAAAGTCCAGGCAGGAAGAAAGTAGAAGGACTTTTTCTGCCACACTTTGTCGTTTTATGGGGGGCTTTCCAGGAGCCTTTGCTTATGTTATGGCTTGACTTTATCTAATACTCACCCCTAGATGCAAAAGATGTTGGAGAAACACATGGCTGCCTCAATCAAAATTGGGATTCTTATAGTAAGGAATGAAAGGAAATTTATATTTGGTAGGCTTACTTTGTAATTCACACACACCTTACCAAAATTTCCCCCCAGGTTTTTGTGTGTGTGTTTTGTCTTAATCCTCACCCAAGGATATTTTTTCCATTGATTTTTAGAGAGAGTGGAAGGGAGGGAAGTGGAGAGAGAGAGAAACATCAGTGTGAGAGAGACATATGGATTGGTTGCCTCCCACATACGGCCAGACCAGCTGCCCCAACCAGCTGGAGATTGAACCTGCAGCCCAAGTACGTGCCCATGGCTTCAGTGTGTGGGCTGATGCTCTAACCACCGAGCATACTGGCCAGGCCCCCTCCCCTTCCCTGCCCCCACCCCCTGGGTTTTCATTTGTTTGCTATTCTATGCCTAAATAATGTTTGCCGTGCATATACTACATATATATTATTTTATGAGGTCAAATTTATCTTTTCTTTCATGGATTCTGTGTCTCACTGAATATTGAACTTATTCTCATGTGCTTATTTGCTGTTTCTTTCATGGATTCTGTGTCTCACTGAATATTGAACTCATGTGCTTATTTGCTATCTTCTTTTGATAAAACATCTGTCTTAGTCCTTTGTCCATTTTCTAATTGGACCTTTTAAAAAAAATGTTGAGTTTTAAGAGCTCTTTATTTTACATACTAGACCTTTATCTGATATTGGGTTGCAAATCTTTTCACCCTTTAACTTATATTTTCAACTTCTTCACAGGGTATTTCAGAGAAAAAGTTTTTAATTTAGATGAAGTTCAGTTTTTACTTCTAAGGATCTTCTTTTTAGTGTCAACTTTAATGACTCTTTATGAGGTTATAGATACCAGGCATTTTCTCTTATGTTTTAAATAAAAGTTTTATGTTTTAAATTTGCCTGGGACCCATTTTGAGTACATTGTGTGTGTGTGTGTGTGTGTGTGTGGTGAGGTTTGGGTTGAGGTTCATGCTTTGCCTGTGGATGTGCAGTTGCTCCAGCATCATTTATTAAAAAAGCATTTCTTCCTCCATTGGATTACTTTTGCATCTTTGTAAGAAATTAGTTGGACGTATTTGTGTGGGTCTATTTCTAGGTTGTCTATTCTGTTCCATTGATCTATGTGTCTATTACTCCATCAAGGCTACCCTTTCTTGATTAGCTACATAGTCATGTTCAAATTGAGTAGACTGACTCCTGACACTTATTTTTCTCAAAATGTTTTTAGCTAATCTAAGTCACTTTGCCTTTCCATATAGATGTTACAATAATCTTGTCTATTTTTAAAAAAATCTTGCTGGACCCTAACCGGTTTGGCTCAGTGGATAGAGCGTCGGCCTGTGGACTCAAGGGTCCCAAGTTCGATTCCGGCCAAGGGCATGTACCTTGGTTGCAGGCACATACCCAGTAGGGAGTGTGCAGGAGGCAGCTGATCGATGTTTCTCTCTCATCGATGTTTCTAACTCTCTATCCCTCTCCCTTCCTCTCTGTAAAAAAATCAATAAAATATAAAAAAAAATCTTGCTGGGCTTTTGATCAAACTATATTAACCCTTTGGGTTAATTTGGGAAAGACTTAGCTTCTGTACTACATTGAGTCTTCTAATCCATGAACATCTTTCTCTTTATTTGGTTTCTTCCATTGGCTTTGTGTAGCTTTCTTTCTTTTTTGTTTTAATATATTTTTATTGATTTCAGAGAGGAAGGGAGAGGGGGAGAGAGATAGAAACACCAATGATGAGAGAGAATCATTGATCCACTGCCTCCTGCACGCCCCACACTGGGGATTGAGCCCACAACCCAGCATGTGCCCTGATGGGGAATCGAACCATGACGTCCTGGTTCATAGGTCGATGCTCAACCACTGAGCAATGCTGGCCAGGTGGCTTTGTGTAGTTTTCAGCATACAAGTTCTATACATATTTTGTTAAATTTATACTTAAATATCTAATTTTTTTCTGTGTAGGCATAATGGTATTGCATTTTTAATTTGTGTCCACGAGTTCATTTCTATCATATAGAAATAAAATTTTTATATGTTGATCTTATATTTTCATTTTAGGATTTTTATTTTAGATTTCTTGGGAATTTGTACATAGAAAATCATGTCATCTGAAGTTAGGGGCAGCTTAATTTCTCCCTTTTAAATCTGTGTGCTATTTATTTACTTCTGTTGCCTTATTCAGTGGTTAGAACTTCTAGTACCATCCTATATAATAAAAGCCTAATATGCAAAATGACCAAATTGCGGAATGGTCGGTGGGAGGCGGGGCCAGCAAGTGAGCCAGCCAAGGTGGGTGCCAGTGGGCAGAGGGAGGGGATAGTGATGGGGGGGGGTGGAGGTGGCAACTGGCGGTGGTGGAGGGGCAATTGGGGGGCAGGGCTGGCTGCTCGCCAGCTGGCACTGTCCCTTGATCGGCCCACTAGTCACCTCCCACAGAGGGAGGCCAGACAGAGGGAGGCTTAGGCCCCTGAGGGCTTCTGGACTGCGATAGGGTGCAGGCCAGGCTGAGGGACCCTCCCCCCCCCCTGAGTGCATGAATTTTCGTACACTGGGCCTCTAGTGTTAAATAAGAGTGGGTATCCTTATCTTGTGCTGGCTCTTAAGAGGAAAGGATTCATTTTTTTTCCCTCACTAAATATAATATTAACTGTAGGTTTTTGTAGCTGTTCATTATCATGTTTAGGGAGTTCTCTTCTATTCCTGGCTTTCTGGGAATTGTTAGCATGAATGGGTGTTGAATTT
This sequence comes from Myotis brandtii, assembly GCF_000412655.1. NCBI lineage: Eukaryota > Metazoa > Chordata > Mammalia > Chiroptera > Vespertilionidae > Myotis > Myotis brandtii. Next base: position 5,492,654 of record NW_005354291.1, on the reverse strand, counting down.
TATCAAATGCTTTTTCTCTTGTCAGTAGATATGATCATACGATTTTTTTTTACTCTTTTGCCTATAGTGGATCACATTGATTGATTTTCAGATTTTTAGCAAGCCTTTCTTGCATGTCTGAAATAAATCCACTTGGTCATGGTGTACAATTTCTTGGGACCTAGTGTTCTGTAGTTTTTGTTGTTGTTGTTTTGTTTGTTTTTAATACCATCGTTGTCTGGTGTTGGTACTAGGGTAATACTAGCTTCATAAAACAAAAAGTGCTCTCTCCTTTTTACAAAATATTTTTTGCACATTTTCTTCTCAGACTTTTATTGCTTCTATTTTAATTTTATATTTATTCAAATTTTGTTAAGAAATTAGAGGTGAAGTAGGAAAACAAAAACTTGAAGGTAGAGTCAAAGGAACCTGATAATTTGAATTATTTGCAACTTGGGACACAATATATGGAGGTGTTAACAATGATTTCTTCAGAACTTTCCTCCTCTAAGAGGCCTGTTTACGTGAATGTTGCTTAATTGTGTTTTGCCTGTGCTTTATTGCTTTCCAGTTTATAATGACATTTTACACTGTGGTATACTATTGCTTTCACGAAATGTCAAGTTGCTTCATGCTTATGTGGTTTCTCCTATAGTAGTGAATATGCTTCTCCAAGGCCGAGATTATGTTGCTTATTTCTTTATATTTCAGGAAATCTAATGCAGTGTTCTGCCTACAACAGAGTTTTAATAAATATTGTTGACTGATAGGGTGGCCTAAAGGGGAAACAGAGTGTTAGACAGGGAGAACTGTTATAACACAGGAAGATTCAGGCAAATAGACCAGATTCCCACGTTTCTCTCTGATGACAAAGTAGAAACAATCAAAGGAGGCCCCCTGTGTGAAGTGGATTCTTCTGGAGCAGACCACCCGGCCATTTAATCAAGTCTGGTCAGTGCCCCAGGGAGCTTTTCCTTGAGGCTACAGCCTTGTGCATAGCACTGGGCCAACAGCCTCCCACAGTCGTCATTAACGCAAGGGCAACACACACACACACACCAAGCCATTGAAAAAAAAAACTGTACCAAGTAAAGGAGACTGTTTGCATGTTTCAGATTCTCAGCATCTGCGGTTATCATCTGTTTTCAGTTTGGTACTTTTTATTAAGGGAAAGTGGCACATGCTGTCATAGGAACTGCTCCAGCTCACGCTCCCCAGCAGGTCGCTGGGTATCCCTGGTGTGCGGAGACATGATATGTTTTCTGCCAGTGGATGAGGTGGAGGGAAAGCTTTGCTCAGCATTAATTTTTAGTTCACAGAAACAGACAGGCCATGGACAGACATGTGAAAGGCAGAGAACAGTTATGCCATTGAAGAAGTTTGTCCATTAATTTCACAAATAATTGTTAAGCACTCATAGTCCCTCACAATGACTTTATTTCCCCATGGAGATTGACGACAGTTGGCCTGCTATCAGGAGGTTAACCTTTGGGCTGTGATCTCCCCCTGTGGTCCATCTACATGCGTGGTCTGTTCCCCAACAGCCCAGTCTGCATCTGGGAGACAAAGCTGCCTGGGTTTGGGAGTGTGGTCTATAGTTAGAGAGAAGAGCACAAAGCTAATTGACTGTAACAAAACCAGAGCTTCATTAGCACCAACTAAGTGAATTGACCACAGTGATTTGGAAGGAGAGTCTGGCCACTGAAAGTTGATCTCTGGTAAACTCTGAGACTAATTTACATTTTTATATGCTTTGAAGGAAGAGCTGATAGCAGGTGTGGCAATATGGGTGGATCTTTCCGCAAGGACATCTCACAGGTAACAGTGAAGGAGAAAGTAATGTTGCAAACACATTTTCCTAGAGTAAGAACTGTGACGGATGTCGCTGACTTTGAGAATGACCATGATGTCTGCCCAAGGCTGAGAAAATGAAAAGCAAACAAGGTGGGGTCTGAGACTGGAGATTTCTGGGTATTTGTCCCCATAGGCCATGAGGCAACATAATACTTTCAGAAGATGGGCAGCATCGAGTTCAAGACAGAGCCTAGCAGGGGCCCTTTAATGACAGTAGGTCTCTTCTGGGAGGTTGAGTTGGGTTGCTTGGCCTTGCGGCTACTTCTTAAAAACAAGCAGAAGCCCTCTTGCAGGTGTCTGAGAAATTGTGCCACAGACTTTCCATTGTTGCTATGACTGTGAACTTCGTAAGACTTTTGGACTTCAAATGCTGAAGCTCTTCTACAGACTTATTGTACGTAGCTCAGATCCTCCATGGATGACTATGATCCCACCACTTCCTTGATACTCAAAGTCATCTACCCAACTTGCCTGCCTGATCCTGCTGTTTCTGTCACTCACAAACTCATTTGACCTCAGGCAAGGGCTTAATTTCTCTGAGAGTCAATTCCTTTTCTGTAACTCATGGGGGGAAAAAAAGACTGTCTTTCTGGAGGCAAGGAAAGCAACCAGGATGGAAACTCTAGGCTGCACATGGTTATAGTGTAGATAAAATAATATATGTGTCATGTATACTGTAAAGTTCTGCCAACATCCCCTCCTCAAGGCTGATGTACACAACCTCAGCTTCTGGGAAAACAGATGCTGATGGCTCAAAGCTGTTCTCCTCACTGGGAATTGCCCTCAGCAGCAGGAAACTGTCTACCCCAAGGTCACATCTCCTCCTAAGGGAATACCTGCAATCAATGCTTGCCTTCTAGAGGGATCCATAGGCCTGTCCTTCTTACTCTATTTTGGGACAATTCTATAATGGCCATCCCAGCTCTAGAGCTCACCATAGAATCTGCTGAAATTCACCCGTAACCTCTCATGGATCAGCTTCTGCCCCTGTCAATCCTACCTTTTTCATATCCTGACAGGTATCTCAAGAATAGTCCTGAAATATTTTTTGCATGCAACATTCCATTTCAGAGCCTATTTTTAGGGAACCCAGTTGAAGACACTTGGTACCAGGAATTGTCACAGGAAACAGACTCTCATAAAAGAATTATTTGCTAGCTGAATGCTATATATAAATAGAATATATATAGTCCATGTCCTGTTGTACTTGTGTAACTGTTGAGATTTTGACTAGTGGTAAAGTGAATTGGGATTTTGGTGGAAGGAGGTATCCTGAATGGTATTGGGAAATACAAGGGGAATTGTAATTATGGGAACTTTGGAATTGATGGCTATTGCTGAGTACCACTGATTCATCAAAGAGGGAATGATGACAGGCTAGGGTGATTAATTACCAACACAAGGCAGAATGTAAAAATTAGAGGACCTCTTTGGTAGCATTTAGGGAAATCCTAATCTCTTGGATTTCCCTAAATGCAGACAAAGAAGAGGATCAAGTTCACGACTTAATCAAAGGGGTAGTGGAGCTTCAGAGAAGGTTGAACACATATCCTGGAAGTTCTCCTAAGCCAATGTCAGTGCCTAACTAGGGGGGGAGTGGGGCCCTGACACTTGGGCTAGGGATACCTGGGTAAATATATTTGTGAACTTTGAAATCCTAATTCCCTTAAGTCTGCTGGGCTTGTAGAAATGGTGCATCTTCACTTATTTGAATATAGTGGCTCTACTTTGCTTGAAGATCAGGCAGAAGCCTCAGTAATGAGAAAAAGTCCTCCCTCCCCCAAAGTTTACCTCCTTCCTTTCCTGGTAATCAGCAAATGACAACAATCAAGTCTCTTACCATACAACCCAGCAATCATGCTTATTGGTATTTACCCAAGAGTTGAAAACTTATGCCCGCATAAATACCTGTATGTGAATACTTGTGGAAACTTTGTTCATAATTGCCAAAACTTGGAAGCAACTAAGATTCCTTCAGTAGGTGACTGGATAAATTAACTGTATACATCCAGACAATAGAATATTATTTGGTACTAAAAATAAATGAGCTATTGGGCCATGAAAAGACACAGAGGAACCTTAAATGCATATTACTAAGTGAAAAAAAAATCCAATCTGAAAAGGTGACATGCTGTGTAATTTCAAGTTTATGACATTCTGAAAAAGGCAAAACTATAGAGACAGTAAAAAGATCACTAGTTGTCAAGGGTTGATGGGGAGTGGGAATGAATAGGCAGCGCATAGAAGATTTTTAGGGAAATAAAAATACTCTGTGTGTTACCAAAATGATGGATACATGTCATTATACTTTTATCCAAAAACCATAGAATGTACAACACCAAGGGTGAATGCTAAGGCAAACGCTGGACTTTGGTGATTGATGTGTCACTGTAAGTTTATCAATAGTAACAAGTTGATTACTTTCACCTTGGAAAAGACAGCAATTCATTTTTATTGGAAGCCACACGTGTGTGGGGTTATGAGTTTGCGTTTCCTGCCCACAGAGATTCTGCCCAACACTACTATCTGAGCACTTACAGAGGGTTTGATTCATCACCACGGAATACTGCATAACATTGCCTTGGACCAATGGGCCCACTTTACAGCAAAAGATGTGACTCATTGGGCACATGATTATCGATTCTTTGGTCCCATCACACACTGTGAGATGCCAGCTTAGAGATAATTCTTTCTGAGGATAGGGCTCCATCCTCCAAAATGCAGCATACCCTCTCAGCTTTAGGCTCTGTTGGTCTAGAGACCCTAGTTCCTAGAGGGAGAATGTTTTCACTTGTCATAATACAGGGTGCCCCCCCAAATGTATACATACTTTGAATGATTATAAAGCCAATGTTTATTAACATACAGTTCATTTTTAAAATTTAAAAGAATCTATAGAAATGAATAATTTTTTTTGTCAACGCCTGTTTTCAAACTGATGGCCATTCTGGTCCAGGCACTGCTGATAACGGGAAGCAATGGAATCATAAACATCAGGAATCCTTCCGTTCTGTATTTGTGCACCCTCAATTCGTCAACTGCTGCCGGTTTTGTGCTGCAAACTTTATCATTTATGTATCCCCATAAAGAAAAGTCTAGTGGCACTTTAGGATAAATTTCTTTGTTCAAAGCTTAGTCTGGCTTCACCCATTATTGCAAATCAGTTAAACCTGAAAAGGAGTGAAAATTAAGTGAGTTATCAGCTGTTAAGGTGTGTATACATTTTTTTTGGACCCCCTATATAATAGATCCTGGTAAGAGGGAAGGATGAGAATGTGGCAAGCTGTCACAAATCCCAGGGCCTCACAGGCCAAAGCAATAAACATTCACAGACCTGAGCGCCCTTCATGGGTCGGTTATTTTACTGTTCATGTTGCACACACTGAGTATTTAATTCTCAGAGGGGGGTATGACTCTTCACATGTGACCAAGAAACTGATGCTCAAGTGGAGAGAATCTATCCACTTTCTGGTGTGCCATTTGCCCCTCGAAATCCTCTCATTTCACAAATACTCTTATTTTCCTGGCAGCATGTCATTGCCCGGGATCGCACTGCTCGCAGTGAGCAGTCCAAGATATCCTGCTTCACAGTGCATAGTGATCCTAAAGCAGGAGGTATGCAGTACTGCTCCCTGAGTCTGAACTCTTAATGTGTAAAGGACAAGCAAGAGAGTGAGCTGTTCTTCCTGACCTCAAATTCTAGTAAAGACCATCTTCTAGTATCTGAACATCAGACGTTCTGTGGTGGTGGGAAAGCGTTGAAGTTAATATTCTCCAGGGTTCGTTGGCTGAACAGGAATGGTGTAATTAGTGTTGCAATATTTGTTAGCAAGGACATATGGAAGGATTGACTGCAAGAATCTTAGTTTTGGACATGTTCTTCCCTAGAGAATACACTAGTTTCTTTTTCTGTCTTTTCACCACGTCAAAGTTGGATGGGCAATATTTTTCTGAATAATATGTGCCTAGAGAGTTATTGGAGGAAAAATTTGTTTTGTCTTGTGACTTATAGCAGCAAGGAACTGCAAGGAGGGGAGGGGAGGGAAAGGGAGAGGAGGGGAGAGAGAGAGAGAGAGAGAGAGAGAGAGAGAGAGGAGAG
>NW_005354291.1:5485906-5486624 GCF_000412655.1 Myotis brandtii | reverse complement strand
GGAGAGAGGAGAGAGGAGAGAGGAGAGAGGAGAGAGGAGAGAGAAAGAAGGAGGAGGAGGAGGAGGAGGAGGAGGGAAGGGGAGGAAAGAAGAGAGAAAAGAGGGAAGGAAAGGAAAGGAAGGTGACAGTCGAGAAAAAGGGATCTCACAGAGGGAATAATGCCTCACTTCTCCCGCTCCATGCCAAATGGGTATGTCTGTGGCTCAGAGCATTTGGCAGAATGACCAGCTCCATCAGCAACAGCAGCGAGAGAGCCGTGGCTCAAGGCCAGCAGGAGGCAGGCTGCATGGCAGCTGGGGGCTGAGCACAGGTGAGAGGCTGGCAGGAGAGAGAAGTACCAGGAGCAAATTGGAACTAGCACAGAGACTGGGTAATTAAACTTTAAGATCTATGCGGTAGGGAATGAGTGACTAAAAATCATCTTAAAGCTGCTATTGGATTTTGAGGTGAATGTGTTTCTGGGACATTTGCTGAAATGAAAAAGATATAAGATTACAGGGCTATACATTTATGGCCCATGTGTCTGCTTCAGGGGCAGCCCATTTTTAGTAAAACAGAAGGTTCTGGACTCTGTCTCCCTCTCGCAGGACACCTTCCTCTAGAACAGTGGTTGGCAAACTGCGGCTCACGAGCCACATGCAGCTCTTTGGCCCCTTGAGTGTGGCTCTTCCACAAAATACCGACTTCTGCGCATGGGCCACGAAGTTTCAATCACAC
>NW_005354291.1:5444874-5484606 GCF_000412655.1 Myotis brandtii | reverse complement strand
GAGCCACATGCAGCTCTTTGGCCCCTTGAGTGTGGCTCTTCCACAAAATACCGACTTCTGCGCATGGGCCACGAAGTTTCAATCACACTGTACATGCGCACCCGCACGTGGTATTTTGTGGAAGCGCCACACTCAAGGGGCCGAAGAGCTGCATGTGGCTCGCGAGCCGCAGTTTGCGGACCACTGCTCTACAACTTTTGAATAAGATAGGCTGGTCTCTGCTCTGGTTCAGCCAAGCACAAGGTTGCTTCTCTGCTGTTGCCTTCACCTTCCCACTCAACCCCCACTCAACCTCTGCTGCCTTTGCCAGCAACTCCTGGAACTTGGCACAATCTCTCTCTTGCTTTGTTCCCCAAGGTATTGCTACCGCAGAGGTTTGGGGTGTAGCAGTTCTCACCAAAGGTTTGGAGACAAAGCAGAGCAATAACTGAGCCGCCTCAGAGCAGGTTCTTGTCTGGCCTTCACAAGCTACAGTGTGGCTGGGCTCTTCTCCCCTGGCCGCTTGTAACATTCTCTTCTTCTTCCTGTTCTGGTCTGAATTGCAATTCCTCCCCCTCCTCTGTCCTCAGTGGCTGCCATCAAACAGTAGGCCCGGGCTCCCTGATTTCACCCTGGTGGGTCTTCCATTCCATCAGCCTCTTGACCCCGTCCAAAACCCCTCTTTTGTAGCCAGGCTTTGATAGTGACACACGTCACCCCGAACAGGTTCCTAACTCTCAGAGTGAAACATGAGTCTTTGATTTCTAATTCCTCACTTTCCTCTGTTCACTTTTCTTTCCCCATTTCTGGGGCGCGGAGCCCTTGGGTTTATATCAAGCTAATCTCTATAGACCCATCCTGGGGGCATCAGTTCCTTTGTGAGCAAAATGGGAGGTCTTTGATCTAGCATCTCCTCTTTCAACATCTAACCCAGAGCCCAGAAAAAGGTTTAAAAATATACTTGTAAGATTCTTCACTTTAGTTTAGCTTGTGATAGAGAAAAGTAGGAAAGAATTTAGCTGTTCATTAATACAGAAATAAATACCTAGATTATGGCCTGTAATACAATAAAGTACTATGCAACTATTAAAACAATGAAGAATCTCTATTTGTGCTTATCTTGAATGACTCTAACAATTTATTATAAATTGAAAAAGCACTTTCTGAATCAAAAGGTAGAACATGATAAAAAAACATGTGCCTCTCTTTCTGAATGTACAGATATCTTGATAAACATAAGAAATAGTCAGAAAGGGAGGGCTCCAGTCTGTTTCTGGATGGTGGAGTGGGAGATTTGTGTTTTAATATCTTACTTTATATTATTTATCATGGAGGTCATTATCTCCGGTGTTTACCTATGCTGCCATCTTGGTCTCTCTGATCTCTTAAAATATTTTTTAAGTAGAAACATTTACAGATACAGTACAATGGTCTATATGAAGCCAATGGACACAAAATAAGGGATCAGGTTAAATAATCTCTAGATCCTTTCAAATTTTATTATTCTGAGAGTATGTATTTCTATGTAAGGAACAAATAAAACTTTTAAAATATAAAGCACTTGAAATAATTTTTTGAATACATTAAGCACAGCATGTGTGACTCTTATCCAAAAATTTAATTGTATTATCACTGTATCCTGTTGCTTTCTTATATTCTTTTTTTATTGTTATGTTTAAAGATGCTCAGCAATTTAAAATTATTACTGAAATTAAGTTTTTTCCCTAAAAACTTAAATAATTTACTAAATAATTAAATGTACGCATATGTAAATCCTTTGTAGTATCTAGTTGAGCACATATATAGTACTTAACATTCTTTATTCAACCAGAAAATTAACCACACAACATTTCTGTGATCAAGGTAGGGCTCAGGTAGGAAAAGAGACATCTCCTAGCCCTTGGGCCATAGAGCTATAGTGTTCTCATGCTGTTTTCACTGTCTGAAGGCTGGAGCTTTGGGGCCCTTGCCTTCTTGCTCATTTCCTCTTGTCCCACCCAAGACCACTGTGTTTAATGGATGAGTAAATGGGCATGAGGAGAGAGGTAAGAGTAGTATTTCAGGAATATATCTATCAGTAGAGTCACTGACTCTCTATTGTAAGTCTTTATCACATTCTCTGGCCACCAGACTGTCCAGCCTTGATCCAACATGTACCTATGCAACCCTAGGTATAGCATTCTGGCACATCCTGTTGAACCCAGTATTCCAGTATATTAAAAGAAAAACAACACAACAAAACTAGATTTGGCCCTTTAAGAAACTGAATTAGCTCTTTCAGATCAAGACAAGAGTCTACTTATTCTGCGGAAGCAGTAATTCAGTTATAGTTGTCCTGGTGGCCTAAAAAAGTCAGTGCCGCTTCCAGAGGTGCCTGATTTACTCCCTGGACATAATTTATGTCCTGGGAAAGTCTGATTTGGTGAGTCTTTGTTCTGTGAAGCTCAGAAGCAGGTCAAACATTGAGAATTCAGCATGTGACCTTGAAATTTGTGGCACAGATGCAACACCATTCAAAATGGAAATAATAAAGCCTCCACATTCTGGAAGTTTTTTTGATGCATTTTTCTTCTTGTTCAATTTTGCAACCCTTGATCTAGGGAAGAGTTTCTCTAACATAAGGCTGCTGCCAGCATAACAATTCATTCCCACAACATCTAATGTAACTCAATCGCCCTGGGACAGTTGCTGAAGAAAGAACTGATAGCAACAACCCACACTACTAGAGCAAGGTCTCTTTCCCTTCATTCAGTCTCTTGTCATGTTTGTTTTCAGTCTGTCCAGGGGATGTTAGAGATTTGGAGCGAAATGTGTAGCTTCACTCAATAGGGAATGGTCTCATTCTTACCTTGCCAAAAATGGCTAATAAAGTACAAACCCGGAGAAGATGAGAAGGTTGTATTTTGTCACCAGGGAGTCCTCCCTCTCGGATGCCCCTTCCCAATCTTCTCTACTATTCTGCCCTTCCCTCTTTAGCCTTGATTTTAGTGTTGGGGGTTTTTGTTACTTAATAAGTGGTGGTGTTTGAATCGGCATTATAGGAAAGCATTAAAAAAAAAAGGAACATGGGGTCCCTGCTCTCAAAATGCCTATAACCAAAGGGCTCCATATCCTGTAATCATTTTTATTTCCTTTTTGTCCCCCACTGGGGGACAGTGAGATGATCACATTTTATTTCTAATCAGGAAAATGTAGATGAGCTTGGAACCTTTAAAAAATATTAATTAGTAGCAGCCATGTTTGAATTGGGCAGATTCTCATATGAGTTTGGGACCAAGAGCTTGAGTAACAGGGAATTTTGACCAGCATGTTCAATAAAGGGGAGCTGGTAACTTTTATTTAAAAGCTAGAAAGCCCCAATTTATGTATCTCTTGGTTTTGTCACCAGGCTGACTGCAGACAAAGTGGATTTCTAAGCCAGATGGTTCTCCATTTGAGGCAGTCAACAGTATTTGGCAATCTGAACTTTCCATAACTCCAGTGACAAGCTGGGATGCTCTAGCCAGGAAGCTGAGATACTGAGATCCAGAACATACAGGACCAGCAGATGCTGAACAGGGCTGAAGATGTGTTTTCCAGCCCAACTACCTCAGGAGTCCATCAGCCACAGTATGCCTGTTTCTTGCGCTGTAGGCTGGAGAATGTGTGTAAGTGAACATTTTCTTTATTTCCTACTCCATTTTCCCCATAGCTGGGGTGCATTTGGACACTGTCTACCAGGTTGCAAAAAATATTATTTTCTGTCTCCCAGAAAAATCAAGGGAAGAACCATATAACTCTTCGATTCCCTCATGGACCCTGTCATATAGTAGGCGCTTAAAAATATACTTGTTGATTAAATCAGTAATTGATCAAGTAAAATTTTCATAGCTCCAAGATAGTCACCCTCTCCTTTGGATGAGCAGAAAATCAGACTCCATTTATTTTAATCCTTTGCATACCCTTTCATACTGACACTTGCTGCCTAGCGACCATGCTTTGAATTAGTGAGGACACCGATGAAGAGACGGATAATGCCACATTAGGTTTGTTGAATATTGCAAACTTCTTTGAGTTCAGAAAAACCCAGAGCATGTTTTGCAAAGCACTTTCCCCTCAATGTTTTAAGAGCATGTGGACTCAGATGGAAATTTAATCTGCATGTTCATTTACACATAACTCATCAAAACATTTTAAACAGACCTTTGAAGTCTGTAGAGCTTTTTCAATCTATTTTATGGAAACTTTTCAAGCATTTTTTGAGGTTTTCATAGAAAGCTGTGTTTGGCCAAGACCAAATATATTGGATACTGGACCTTCTCATCCCTACTGAATATTTTGTATTGATCCACATTTTATACCCTATATTCATATGAGTTTTGTTCTTGTGCCAAACCATTTCTTCATTTCCAAATTGATGCTGTTCTCTAAACTTTATGAAGAGAGGGACATACAATTGGAATTTGAAAGGAACAAAAACATTGTTAGACTTTGATGGATAAAAGCTGGGCATAGTTATTCTTTATGGCTTTCTAATGGAAGACAAAGGTACCATGGGAAATTCTAACTGGTCAAAAGAAAAAGAAATCCATTTGGTTTTAGAATTACTAGTGTCTCTATTAGTTGGTGAATCTCAATATGCTCAGAAACACTAATTTGGTTTCATTTAGATCCATGAAATAATGACAGATTTTTTGGCAGAGAATGGCATGGTCATATTTGCATTTGTTAGGAGGTTGTTACAGCAGTGGAGGATGGAGCTGAGGGAGGCCTGATTTACATAGTTCCTGCAGTGGTCTAGGTGAGGAGGTGGAAGGCAGGCACACAGATTTGATATATATTTAGAAAGTCAATTAGCAGGACTAGAGCACATTTGGCTAGCATGGGTAAATAGTGGATGATAGTGATAGAAAGTGAGGTAAGGAATACAGAAAGAAGAGCAGGTTTGGAATGAAAGAGTTGGTTAACTCAATTATAGACATGTTGGCTCTAACATGTAAGTTAAGATATTGAGGTATAAGGAGGTATTGGACTTATGATTCTGAAGCAGTGGGCAGAGTTCTGGGCTGGATAAAAATTTGTCAATTACCAGATTATAGTTGGTTAGTCAAAGGTGAAATGTGGGTGAGCTCACTTGTGAAGGTTAGTAGATCAAGTTTGTAATTTGAGAGAGAGAGGAGAACTGGAGAACACAGCATAGAGTAAAGGGGTTTTCTGGGTGATCGAAGAATGAGCATGCTTGTGTAGGCTGAGGAAAAGGGTCCATTTAGAGAATGAAGAATTGAAGAGCTAGGGTTGTGACAGGATTTCTCAGGGAAAATGGTAGAAACAGGATGGAGGGCTGGGTCAAGAGTAGGTGGAATTTTGGCATATAGGAGAGAGAGTTCTTTCTCTGAGACCAGACTGAAAGCTTCTATTCTGAAATATATGATAGCGTATATTTCTCAACTTTGTCCTGTTCTCTAAGTTGTAAAGTCAATATTTTGGGGGAGCTCTCTGGCCCGGCCCAGTTCCATGCTTATTGTTGGCTCTCATGCTTTGCCAATGATGTGGAGGGTTATGTGTGGTCCAGGTAGGATCAAGAGTCCATCCCTAGACCAGTCACTGTGCCCGTAGGACCTGTAAGACTATTTTTAGAATAAAAACATTGTGTAGTTTGGTGGGTAATGAGTAGAAAACTATTTAAAAACATTCAGTCGCCCTACCTGGTTTGGCTCAGTGGATAGAGCATCGGCCTGCGGACTCAAGGGTCCCAGGTTCGATTCCGGTCAAGGGCATGTACCTTGGTTGCAGGCACATCCCCAGTAGGGGGTGTGCAGGAGGCAGCTGGTCGATGTTTCTAACTCTCTATCCCTCTCCCTTCCTCTCTGTAAAAAACCAATAAAATATATTTTAAAAACAAAACAAAACAAAAAAACAACATTCAGTAGATAAGGTGTAAAGCAGGTAACTCTAATGAAGTTGTCTTAGTGAGGTTGCCTAAAGAGTTATCCTCAGACAGGGATTCAGTTTATGTGATCGACTGAGGCGCATTTCTCAGAAAACCATTGTGAAGCAGAACAAGGAAGGGGAAGGAGTCGGGCCAGGATGTGATCCTTGGTCTCATTGTGGGAAGTTTAAATCTCACTGCAGAGTTGCCCTACTTTGAAGCAAAGGGGCCAGGCTTTTGCATCTTCCTATGGCTCTTTGGTCACCTGCTGGGGTGGGGAATAAGGTATAGGTGTGATGGTGCTGATGGTGCTGATGGTGGTGGTGGAACCTTCCAAGGCTTCCTTGTGAAGTGGCTCCAGTCAGCCCAGAGCCAGTTTCTGGAGAATGTAACAGGTCTACGCCCTTAGCTCACCACTGGCTGCAGTTGGGGGAATGGGCGCCCTGGCTGGTATATACAGGAAAGTCACCAACAGCATCTATTGCAACACAACACAATCCTTTCTCTGTTCAAATAGAATATATCTCTGAAAATTTAAAAAGCCAATACATCATCAAATACATACTGTTTATTATATGCAATATATCATTTTAAATTTAACCAAAAAATGACCTCTCTACTTAGCAGCAACATGATGATCATTTATTAAACTGATAAAGTTAATGGTCTCATTTTGTCAATATTTGCTCTGTCTGGGCTATGTGCTGTTCTGACAAAAAGTCCAAGTATTAGAAGAACCTAATAAAATTGAGCATACCAGAGCTGGGAAATCCGTCTCCAGCCTTAACTGTCTCATGAGGAAGAGCATCTTTTCATGTGCTTATTTGCTGTTCATAAACATTTGGCAAAGTATCTGTTTCAATCTTTTATCCATTTTTAAAATTGGTTGTTTATTTTCTATATATTGACTTTTGAGACAGATAGACAGACATACACATACATTGTACATACACAGATTATATGTATATTTGAATTTTGATGATGTCTCCTTGCCAACTTATAAATTCCTCAGAACAAGGGAGTTCCTTGAAAACAAAAGGCACATTTTAATATGCAAGTTCGTGGCATCCAGTTGAGATTCAAGTGCTTGATGGATAGTTCTTAAGCATTTCATGATGGTAAGGACAAGTCCACATGTTGTTGTTTTTTCACACATTTGGAGACCATGCTACACAGAGTTAGATATTTTTTAATGTTAAGACTGTGCATTAACCTCATCTTATTTAAAGAATTCTGTATGCATAGCATATGTGATACACTTTGCAAAAGAAATACTTTTCAAGTTTTTAGAGAATGAAGACTGTCTTTATAGATAATTTTAAGTAACGAATAAACAATTTTAAAGAAACTAGTGACTGTGTACCAAATGCAGAATGCGTTAGTCGGTTATATTGCCAAAGGGCAGAATCTTGGTTTCTGAAAATAACTTTTGAAGAAGGTCATACCAATTAGCAACCCAAACTGAACTCTCGTACAAAGCTTAATGTCATTTGGGATAAATGTCATTTGAAAAGTGAACAAGAAAATAGATTAAACTGCTGATAGGAGCTCTGCCTTCTTCTCTGGTTGACTCAATCCCATGCAAGCCGGTAGCAGCAACTCCCATCGCTGTGAGAAAAGATGATTTTATTGAATCAAAGGATACCACATTCAGCATTGTGGCACACAATACTAGTCTTTTTCATTTGAGCCTCGTTTCATTTTTAGATGGAATGGACAATTTCCAGTAGTCACTGGAACTGTAATGGAGTCCCTAGATCTTCTTCACTCTTCTGGTGGCTGTCAGCTAACCGAACCCAGGACTTTCGCTGCTGAACCATCCAAGATCCTTCAGTTTTGTTTTCTCCTCCGACTCTGATGTTGCATAACCTGAGATCTTTCTGGTTGCAATTTTCATTCTATTTGTTTTTGTCTCATTCTCAGAGTCCAGGTGTCACATTCTACTTGAATGGCGCAGCTTCATACAGGAATTTCTTAACTCTGTTAACTATATTGTTGAATGCTTTACCCACTTTATGGAAAGGATTACTTTGTGGAAATGTTCTTATTTTCATGTTATGATTTACATATGGGAGCCTATGGTAGTTTCCCTGTTATTTAGACACTAAATTAAACCATCAGAATCTGGTAATATTCACCATCATCCCATAGCAATTCTTGGAGTGTTTTTAAGTCCCAGACACTTTTCACATGTTATCTTTAATCTTTACACAGTTTTGTAAGATAATTCTTAATCCACTCATTTTATAAATTAGGAAAACTAATTTACTCACTCTGATTACACATCCAGTAAGTCAGAGTTTATTATTGGTACTACCAGTGGCAGCAATATATATTTTTATTGCTGTTAAAGCTTTGTGATAGATTTGGTAACAATAAGTTGTGAAAGCATTGCAATCTTTATCGATACATTTTGAAAAAAGTTTATGGTACTCGTGAAGAGTTAGTGTAATTGAATTTAATTACATATTTAAAAGATATGAAATGGAGACTTAGGACCGTAGGTCCCTGGAAGCTTCTACAATCTCTTGAATAATCAAATATTTTGACTTCTATTATTACCTATTTTTCTACTTTGAAAGGGAGACAAAGTTTACTTGTATACATGTATCAGTATATATAGACTTCCAAAGTTTGTTACTTTGGATCTTTCTGGGTTGAATAAGGATTCCTTTTATAAAAAAAATTGATTTAAAATATTTGCTAGTTTACACATTTCAAGAGCATATATGAGTATTGGAAAATGACCATTTACAAGGTTTATTGTCACCTCATTCAGATGCAAATAAAGAGGGCAGCTTCCTAAAACCGAAGATAATTTTCCAGGGAAGTGTGTTTCAGAACTAGGGAACGAACAAGCTGTTAGAATGTAGACATCATTGTTTGTGGGAGCTGGCAAGGTCAAATTAGTTGGAAATTAATATCCTACAAAATTTATCAATTCTTCTTACATGTAGAAATGAAAAAAAATAATATTGTGTTACTGGATTTTGATAACAGTGGATGAAGGCAATAATGAGAAATGTATTTTGAAATCTTATATCCTGATGATATTTTTAATATCTCTTCATGGCACTTACTAATTTTAAATGATTTTTTTATTTAAGTTATTTGTTGCCTAATGGTCAGCTCCCTCACTGGATTACAAGCTTCTTGATGGCCCAGGGCACATCTGCTTTGCTCACCATCATATCTGCCTGGCGTGATTTCTGGCATATAGTAGTTGTTAAATAATTGTTAGATAAGTGAGCACATTTTTGTTCTTCTGGGACTATAGTCTGAGGAGGAGGCTAGCTGGACACAACACCTATATGCCTCTGAGCCTCACAAGGGGGAAGAGGATAGAGCCGGTGGCTTCTGTGCTCCCGGGATTTCCAAGTCCTTCCCATTCTTGCCAGCAAGTGGAAGAAGGAGGATGGGGTAAAGCAATGTCCATGCTATGGTCAGAATGAGAAAAGTGACTTTCAGTTTCTCAGAGAAAAGGGGAACTCAGAGTTAGGGGTCACTGTCTCAAGCCCAGCCAGCCTTGGTAGGAGAGGGCTATGAGCTTCCTCTATTGTTAACTCCTGTGGGGCCACCTAGCTTCTGCTGTCTTCCTATCTAGCCAGGGTGGGCCTGGGTCAGCTGTTAGGGATTCCTTTTCACTCCCTTTAATACAGAGGAAACAGAGTTCTAAGTTGAACATGGAAATCAGTGGAGAAGTGGGCTTCACATATAAACTTTTAATAGCCATCTTAGGTGAAACATTGAGTGCATTTTCTATATATTGAGAGACCGTTGGTTAGCAACAGGAAACCAACTTGAATAATAATTTGGCTCAATAAAAGAAGGATATGTGAAAAGTAGCTTTAGCATCCAGTGTAGAAAACTGTACTGGAGAGAGAGAGAGAGACTGTTGTAAATAGGCTCTTGTTCTGTATTTATGTTTTAGAGGACATGATTAATTCTTATATAATGAACAAAATAATAAAATAAACTAAATGTGCTGTATAAAAAACTGGGTTTCTCCCCAACCCCAAACAAATATTTAGGTAAAATACCTAGGTAGTAAAAGCTTTAATCCCAATAAAGTTCTGGCAGCAGTAATATCATGCACAAAACTCAGTATGTGCTGTCATTTTTAAGTGATTTCATTATAAAAGGCCTTCGGGATGTGTCAGGGAAAGAGGAGATCTACAAGCACAGAGAAAGCAATACATTCTCTTTTTGGGTATCACTGTGCCTCCAGATCTCTGAAGTCTGAATTTGGGAAGAGTGAGAAAGAACCTGGCTGATTCCATTTGCCAGGGAGCTGCAGAGAGAAGAAAGCTGACCCCGGAGGCTTGAAGTTCTGAAGAAAGGACTTCAGGACTCTAATGGTTCCCTCATGATACTTTTGTTGTGTAGTTCCTCTCTCTATTCTTCATCCAGGTTGTCATTTTTACTCTCCTGAGACCTGATTGATGATTTCAATGAGTTCTCCACAATAATCCTTGGGTGCTGGTTCTGATCAGCAAACTAGATGTTTGTTTCATTTTTCAGATATTCCCTTGATTGGTTCCTGGTTCCCAGTCTCCATAGTTTGCATTTTTTCCTTAAAAGAACAGCATTTGCCATATGCCATATCAATCCTGTAATTGATCCAAGTCCTTTTATAGTGGATTATACTGTTGAAAGCAATGATGGTGTCATTTGCTCTCTTAAATTAAAAAAATTTTATTCTCTGTTTCCTCTGTGTGTTTGTACTCCAATGCCGCTAAAAACCTTGAATTTGTGATGCCCACAAATGAGCGCACCAGCTGAATGAATAGATTCGCACTTATATTCATGAATTGTCTTTATTTGAAAATTCAGTGGCCCACATTCAATAGTCACACATTCTAATTTTCCAAAGTAGAGGATTTATAGACCTAATATTTGACAATTTCAATCCTTTACATGGACTTCTTTGCGATGCTGTTTAAAAGTGTGTTCTATTTGGGTGTAAGTTTCTAAAACTAAGCCATTACCATAAAAATGTTTAATTAAGTGCAATTAAATCAGTACAAGTATTGCCTTTTTATACTTAGAGTAGAATCTAGGTCCCATTGATGGAGATTGATACAGAATCAGAATTTCATAAAAAGAAGGAATTTTTGAGCATCTAGTTTTATATTCTTGTTTTTCAGAGAAATTAAGCATCTTGTTACTTCTCAGTCTTTCTTAGAATGGAGAATATATTTGTTAGCATCAGAGCTGAAACTAGACCTAATTCTTCAGACTCTCAGTTATTGTGCTACTTCACTAACTAAACATATAGATGGATTCTTTAGGTAAGCATGTTATTATCTGTATAAGCCAGTGATGGCAAACCCATGACACGCGTGTCAGAGGTGACACGCGAACTCATTTTTTTGGTTGATTTTTCTTTGTTAAATGGCATTTAAATATATAAAATAAATATCAAAAATATAAATCTTTGTTTTACTATGGTTGCAAATATCAAAAATGTCTATATGTGACACGGCACCAGAGTTAAGTTAGGGTTTTTCAAAATGCTGACACGCCAAGCTCAAAAGGTTCGCCATCACTGGTATAAGCAGAGGAATGGAGAAGCAAATGAGCATAGATGAGTGTTTAAATAGAGAAGCAATGAGATAGATAACTATATTGCGTCCATTTAAAAAATATTTTTATTGATTTCAGGGAGGGAGAGAGAGAGAGAGAGTAAGAGATAGAAGCATCAATGATGAGAGAAATCACTGATTGGCTTCCTCCTGCATGCTCCACAGTGGGGATCAAGCTCACAACCTGGGCATGTGCCCTGACTAGAATCAAACCATGACCTCCTGGTTTATAGGTTGATGCTCAACCACTGAGCCACGCTGACCAGGCTTTTTAAAAAATAAATAAAGTTTATTTTCAAACTTATTTAAGGCGATCATCTTGACTATGTTTGGAAAATTGAATGATTAAAGATCATGCAACACTACCTAGGTTTGCATATCTAAGTTTAAGTCCATCCTCAAGTTGAAATGCTGTTATTTTCCCTGAAAGTATACTGATGTTTAACAAATTTTTAACAATTCATTTTCTGATGGTGATTTAAGAGGAAGCAGAACTGAACTTTTACTGAAAAGGAACCACTTTTCTAAGAATAATCTTTTGCCTAATAATAAAAATAATAGTATTGATATGGAGAAAAATTGTTATACAAAGAAGACATGACTCTCTAGCCTGGCTGGTGTTGCTCAGTGGTTGAGCATTGACCCATAAACTAAGAGGTCACTGGTTCGATTCCTGGTCAGGGCACATGCCCAGGTTGCAGGCTTGATCCCAGGAGGGGGCATGCAGGAGGCAGCTGATCAATGATTCTCTCTCATCATTGATGTTTCTCTTTCTCTCTCTCTCCCTTCCTCTCTCTGAAAAAAAACACACAACAAAACACATTATTAAAAAAAAAAGACATGACTCTCTTGACACCCAACAGTCCTCAGCTATAGGTTTAAATGCAACTCTCACCACTTATCTAAGCACCAGTTGAATTTTGCATTGAGACTTCAAACCACTCTGAATCTTCTCCTCCAACACTGTCCTCCACATATTCTTGTCTTTCTTTCAGCCTGTCTTCTGTCCCCATGAACTGGAAGCTCACCAACCTCACCTGTCATGTTCAGGGATGGCAGTTATCAGGCGCAAAATACCAGGCCTTCCCTTTTATCCACGTGAACACAAGATGACATGAACAAGAGATGTTTGCAGACATAGCATCCAGGGGTAAGTCAGCTGAACCTTCCAAGTGGTTGCCTTGGGTTGATTTTATGTCTATGAGCACATGTTGTTGTTATTGTTGTTTTAAGTAAACATAAAATAATAAAACTAGGTTTCAGTGCATTAAGTAGATAAATTGGGAAAATATTTCTAACCAAATAATTATGCCTCATTTAGGTCTCATGAGCTGTTGCTATTTGACATAGCAGCTGCAGTTTTAAGTAATGGCCAAGTGGGAGCTATATGCACTTTCCATGGTAGGAGTTGATTTTATAGACTGACCTATTGCTTTAAACAACACATTAGCCAATCCTTCCTTTGATGGAAAAAATACGTACATAAAATCCTTTTAAAACCCTATGGAGTATGTGTGAGTGTAGTGGTGAGTACAAGGTGCTATATGTTTGTGTTTAGTGGATGGGTTAACAGAGGCAAGGAAAGGCTTTATTACAGACAATCTGTGTTGTAGCAAGACCAATATGTTGAGTATCCCTATGATTAAATTCAATGGATTTCAAATAAATTTATGTTAAAACGAGGCTTTTAAAAACATGTTTTAACATAATTTTTTAAAAAGCTGAGTTGACTTAAAAACTGTCGCAACTAGTACAATTGTCAGATATAATACTATAGAACACCTAGTTAAATTTGAATTTCAGATGAACAGCAAGTGATGTCTTAGCATAAATTTCTCCCAAATATTTCGGGGCACATACTTACACTAACAGTTTACCACTGTTTAGCTGAAATTCAGATTTTACTGGGTGTCGTGAATTTTTATTTGCTAAATCTGGTATCCGAACAACTAAGCAAATGTTGGTAAGTCATTCCTTCAGAATCCTTTAGTACAACATAGCTTGAATGTGGCATTTAAAAGTTAAGGAAGCTGTCTCAACAACATTTGAGAAAGTTACGATCTGCTAGTGTGTCATCAGCAAAAACTCATGTGCCTGGTTTTTGCCTCTTTCTTGTTTTATGATATTAAATAATATCACTCTAAAACTCTTGCCATTATATGAATTTACTCTGAGGGAGGATGCCACATTTGAGCTATTCCCTTATCCTTGAAGACAAAAGCTTTGAAAAATTAGGACCATGTTTGAGTCCTAGATATAGAAAGTATGCTTTCCAGCAAAATGCAATGTATTGTTTCAAGCTGATTCCTGCCCCCTCCCCTCCCTTTTTTTTCCTTGGGAGAAAAGTACAGCATCTTAAACTAAAGCACACTTCAGCCGTCCCTGGGCTGGCTGGCTTGCTTGGTGCCAGCAGCCACAACACAGGGCTTTCATCTGGGCTTCAAAGTGTGGTGGAGGGAGAATGGGGGAGGGGAGTGGGGAAGAAAGGGAGGGCAAGTTGAATGCAAAAAGGGAAACAAACAAACAAAAAGGAAAAATGGGATGGAGTGGGTAGAAGGAGAAGTCCCCTGTCTTTCAAGTATCACATCCAGTGGCCAGGACTGCAAGACCCAAAGCCTTCCCCTTTTCCCCCTGTTGTGCATTTTTTTGTTGCTGCCACTTCCCATGCTGGGAAGATTGTTGTCATCCCTCACATATTTTATCCACAGAAAAGGCTGCCCTGCCCTGGGCTTGGTGATTGAGGCTGTGCCCCTGGTCTGCCACTCTATCAGTGGTTCCCAAGGCTGTCTAGCCTGGGAAAAGCTGCATGGACACGTTCCAAAATCAGCATTACATGCATCATTGTTCTTACTCTCCCTGATTAGAGTGCACACAATGAAAACAACAGCAACAGCCTCGTTCTCTAGCCCTCCTCCCAGCATCAGGCAGTTCTTCGTCTGTTTTTCTTTCTCTGGGTCTTCCTACAAGTTAACTGCTTCAGCGCTGGGGAAGTCCCAGACCTCACAGCAACTGCCCTGCCTGTCACTTTGTGCCTCTAGGAGGTCACCCCGGCTCTGGGGCAGCGGGGAAGCAGGCAGCCTGCCCTTCTCCGAAAATCTAGGCAGAGTAACTGACTGAGTGAAAAGTCATAAGCTGTGTGTGTGGTGCTGGGTTGGCTATGGGCGTGCACAGCCTTGAGATTGGTTAGGCCCTTTGAGTGTCTCATATGTTACCTGGGGATGTAAAGAGGTGGGGGTCCTGGTGTTTTAACTCTTAAAGCCACAAAAATCGACCTGCTTTAAACCTGTTGGGTTTGGTTGTTGAGACTCAATTATCCACATGAAACTCTTCTCAACCTTCTTTGGAACTTTTGAATAAAATCTTCCTAAACATTTGCAAGTGTGTAGGGATATAGTGGACGGGGAATGACAGTTTTTACTTTAAATGCTACAGGGCAAATATAAGTGCTATTACAATAAATATAAAAATGAAAATTTTGTTTAAAAAAAAAAGGAAAGGAAAAGACTTCCAAAGCCAGTCATGACTCCTTTATTTAAAATAGGGGTGGGGAACCATTTTTCTGCCAAGGGCCATTGGATATTTATAACATCATTCACAGGCCATACACAATTATCAACTTAAAAATTAGCCTGCTATATTTGGTCAAAATTTTAATTAAGTCACCCCTAATGCCTAGGCAGGGTGAGACCAAATGATTTTGTGGGCCTTATACAGCCACCAAATGATTTTGTGGGCCTTATATAGCCCTTGGACTAGCTGTTCCCCACCCCTGATTTAAAACAATGGGGGATACGTGATATTCCAGTATAAGTGAAGAATTTTGGATGTCCCTGTGGATTTTATTGTAACGTAATTGACCTGATTTTTTGGATGAGGGTGAAGAAGGCTATGTGAGCATGTTTCAGTACACTCAACATTATAACTCCAGCTCTTCCTGGGCTGCACACATATCGTCAGTCTGGAGAACTCTCCTTCACACCTGGAGTCACAGCTCTAGTGGAGAAGGACTTCAATACAGATGTAGAGACAAACATCATCTGCTGTGTTTTCTGGTGTCTCCTCCTGAGACAAAACATTATATACACTTACGGCCTGGATGGGGGCATTGGTCATGAATTTGCCTTTAGGCCAGTAGGAAAGATGAAAGGCTGAGGTTTACCTTTGAATACTGTCCTTGACTTTTAAGTACTTTTAGGACATGAAACAAATAGAGAATGGCCCTAAGTATTGTAAGCTCTTAGAAATGCAGGGCTTTATGATGTTGTGCAAAGGTCTCCTGGTTGAGATTGGATGTGGCTGTCCTGTTACTTGAATAAAGATCCATAAGACTGCTATTAGAAAACCACTGTTATTCATCCATCTCTATAAATGGAGAGGATTTCTTCCTCTTCCTTCGTTTCCTCCCACTTCCTCTACTTCTTCCAGATACACGACACAGCTGTAAGGAACATAATACTGTTAGCCAATTTCTGATAAATGGCATTTTGTGGTCCATACATCACATCATCTTTCCAGAAGTTGATTCCTTCTCTGCTGTTTAATTGGTCAATGGTTTGTCTCCCTGCCACTACCTATACAAACTCTCTAGTGTCTCATAAACAAACAAACAAACAAAAACTCCGAATAAAAAACAACAAAAACGGAATTGACAACAAATCACTTGGCCAAGACCTGATTTTTCTTACCAATCACAAAAATCCCACAATGAGAATTGAGATAGTAAGTTATTGGATGATGCTTGAGACAGGAGTAGGCCCAACATGTCTAAGAGAAGCTGGAGTTGGTTCTGGTTTCCAAGGCCATAATTGTTCCTTCTAGAAGGAAAACTTATTTCTTTGGATTCAGGAGATAGCTATGGAAGAGATACAACAACATGTCATTATATAGCTCTTAGCTTTACTCCCCAGATCTCTGAATATAATTTTTTGCTGGAATGAATTAGACTATTTACATTATTACATTATATCACTAGAATTTCATTCCTAGAAATAGAACTGCTTGCTGCCACTCATACTAATATCTCAAGTCTGCTCTTCTTAAATACATGCATATATAAGTAATTCCTAAGCCAGTGATGGCGAACCTTTTGAGCTTGGCGTGTCAGCATTTTGAAAAACCCTAGCTTAACTCTGGTGCCGTGTCACATATAGAAATTTTTTGATCTTTGCAACCATAGTAAAACAAAGACTTATATTTTTGATATTTATTTTATATATTTAAATGTCATTTAACAAAGAAAAATCAACCAAAAAAATGAGTTCGCATGTCACCTCTGACACATGTGTCATAGGTTTGCCATCACTGTCCTAAGCAGAGGTCCTCTTTACCCATAACCTCAGCTTATCTTGAATGATTCTCCCCAGATATGAGTTGTTAAAGTCACTAATGGGGCAGAATGCAGGCAAGAACATAGGACTTGGAGCCGGAAGTCCTGTAATTCGACTTTGGCTCCATTACTTGGTAACTTTGAAACAATCAACCGATGTCTTACTATTCCCTCATCCCAGGACTGATGTGAAGGTTAAAGGAGATAATGGACAAAAATATTTATAAAGTATACACAAATTTTAGTTGCTAAAGTCTTTTCATTGTGTGAAAACTGTGAAAATGAGATTTACTATTGAACCAAATGGGTTTATAGTGGGTAATGCTTATGGAGTTTTATTTATATATATATTTAATGTAGCTCTGCATTAGTTATTATCTTTGAGCTATTTAAGGGGCACTTTACGACACACACAGGTACACATACACAAAATATTTAAATCTTAACAATATCTGTATTTGTTCCCTAAGGGCTGCCATAAAAATACTATGAATAGGTAGTTTAAAACAACAGAATATAATGATCTCATAGTTGTTGAGATCGGGATTCTGAAATCAAGGTATTGGCAGGATCATGCTCCCTCTGAGATACTGGGTAAATCTTCCTTGCCTCTTCCTAACTTCTGGCGATGCCAGCGATCCTTGGCCTTCTTTGGCTCGTGCTGAATAACTTCAGTCTCTGCTTCCGTCTCCACATGGCACTCTCCCCGTGTCTCGGTGTCTTCCCAGAGCTATCTCCTTTTTCTTGTAAGGCACCAGTCATATTGGATTAGGGCCCACCCTGATGACCTCATTTTGATTGCATTTGCAAAGACTATTTCCAAATAAGGCCACATGCATAGGTGTTGGGGGGAGTTAGGACTTCAACATATCATCTTTGGGGGACACAATTCAACTGATAATATCACCCTACAAAATCACCCAGTGTCTCATTGGCTGGGGACCTAGCTGCCAGGCTGAAATTTGCCATTTAATCAGCCAACTAACTTGTAGGTAAAACAAGGGAGTTGGAATAGACCTTTCAGGATATTTTTAAAATTTTTATCATGTTTTATCATTTTAGTACTCTTCCATTAGTAATTCTTTCTGAGACCGTGATGGTTCTCTTTACTCACCAACAAATCCATGTACACCAAAGTCCAGTCTGGCTGCAGACGGAATGGACGAGCCATTGCAGTTTCTGTGAGCCCATCAAGCAGAATTATTTCATCGTCAGCTTCATCACCCCAAGTCCTCACACTCTCTCTCCTGAACTGGTACAATATTCTCTCAGCTGCTTCAAGTCTCCTCCAGCAGGGGCTGCCGGAGTGAGCTTTTAGAAAACACACCTGACCATGTCACACCCTGTGTAACATCCTGTAAGAGCTCCCCATGTGTGCCATATGCGGTAGGGTTCCTAGTTTGGCACCAGGGGTCTATAAGCAGGAACTCGTCTGCTCAAGGTTTACCCTCAATAAATCTGATCTCATTTTTCTCCCACCATGTTTCACATTTTTATTCTTTGGTGCATTATGTTCCCTCTGTCTGTTAGGCCTTTCTCCTTTCTTTCCTGCCTAGAGAATTTGTATTTGTCCAACGAAGTCCAATTCAAATGGCATCACCTTCAGGAAGAAATATTACTCTAGTCAGAAATAACCATTCTTTTCCATATCACCGTTTAGTTTATATTCCTATTTTTGCACCTATCACTGCATTATAACAGTGGTGTGTGTGTGTGTGTGTGTGTGTGTGTGTGTGTCCACACTAGATAGGATGTTGCTTAAGGGTTGGGGTGATGTCTCTATCTTTGAGTAAGAACCTGTACCTTCATTATTTTCAGATGTCAAAGTACCAACGTAGTTGGTACTTAAAGACATTTTATTAAATTGAATTAAATAAACAGTTCTTGACAGTTCTAAAACCAGCAGTCAGGGTCAAGTGTGTTTTTGTTGTTGTTTTTTAAATGTGGGTTGCTTTTGAATTAATACAACAGTAGGACGTGCTTTGGCACAGCTGTCTGGCATACCTGGGTTACGTTCTAGTGCAAACAGCTGCGTTGCTGTAACTTGCTGTAAAACACCCACTTCACACGGGGCCTGCGGGGCCCATGGAAGGCAGCCAGGCCCAGGGCTGGCAGTTACCTGAAAACACTTGGGTTAAATTTCTATTACCATGGCAGTTAGGCAGCCCCTTGTAATTATTCCCGTCCACTGGCAGCCTTGCCTTACAGGACATATTCCGATAGGGCTGGACTCCCAGAGAGGCAGGCCTGGCTTACCTTAGATATTGCCCCACTGAGAGCGGCTCCCAGTTGCCTGAGAGCTGCCCTGCGATGAGCCCAAGTCCGTGTTACAGGACTGCAAGTTGTAAACTATCAACCACATTAACAGACATGGTGACCGACCCGGGGAAGAGAAGTCTAGTTGGTGTGCTCACTTCTTCTGTTCTCCTGTTAAACTGGCCCCTTTCTAATCCTGCTGTGGAACTCTGGGAAGTGAAAGATCAAGCTCTTATTAAGAGCTAGGCTGGGCCAGGGAAAAAGAAAGGGAAAGGGTAGAGCCTTGGACCCTGCTGGGGATGATGGAGGAGGAGGCACATGTGCCTCAGGGAGGATGGCAGTGATGCCAGAGTTGGAAGAGGCTGGGATGAGTGCTGAGCCTCAGTTTGGCTTTAAATTGTATGTGAATCAGGATAGTCTCCTTGTTTATATCCACCATTCTCTGGGTAGGTGGAAACATACAATGATCAATGCTCTTTTTTTTTGGTCAATATGAACATCCAAACCTCTACTTCCACAATAGTGCTTTCAAATACCACTAATTGGTGATAAGTGCTACAGCCTGTGTTTGTGTTTGTCTTGATTCTAAAATTAGATTGAAGCTCTCTGGGAACAGGACCCATATCTCATGCATCTCTGTTGTACCTAATAGATTTTCTTACCCCTGATCACAGCCCAAAACTTTTGAATTTGGAGAATCTTGAGCATAAATGTAGCAGATGTGAGCCTCCATAATCTAGGGAAATAAATCTCTTAAAAAGGGACTGAGTAACAGTGGTGATTTGGGAGGAGAGTCCTAATTTGGTGAGTAAAGGAGCACCTATGGCTTTATCCCATTACTGCCTTTGGCAATGAAAATCCAGTAATACACAATCTTTAGAAGCATTATTAGAAATAACTAGGCTCTGGAAAAAAATAATAAATCACGGTGGATAAATGGATTGTTAGAGATATATGTTACCACAGAACTCAGGATTTACTTTATTTTAGATGTCTCAACTTGGTAAGTACATGGATTCTATACGAATTCTTATAAAGGCCTACTAAGTGTAAGGCACTATGCCAGATGTTATTATAAAGGGTTAAGAGAATCAGCATAGTTGATAGCCTGTTTCTAAAAGTTTTCTGTAAGGGAATGTAATACTATAGGAAGGAACATCACCTCAACACAGGCCTCAATTCACTCAGCAAGGAGTGCTTCTCCGGTGGGCAGCATGGCCCTCTGTCCACTAATGGTTCCCCAATGATGTTTGTTAACTAACAAAGCTGACAAGATACAACAAGTTCATGGTATCTACAAGTCATTTCCCTCCTGTTGCAAAATGCCAGTGACGTCTGACTGCCTGTCACACACAGCAAATTGTTCCGGTACTCCATCATGTTCGGAAGCTTGCCTATCATAAAGGCCTTTGAGTCCATCCCATGAAATGTCAAAAGTATTATAAATATTAGTGATGGGCCAACCTTAGAAGCGCTGGAGGTTTAGTCTGGGAAAAGATCCAAGATTTTGTGAGCTTATATAAACACTTTTGATCTTGAAAAATTGGTCTGCAAATCTTGCAAGAACAGGTTCTCTCCCAGGATTTACAGTATGATTTGGGGTTAGTGTACCTTATGTGGTTATTTTTGGGGGAAATTTTGCTATTCATTCTTTTTATTTTTAGCATTCTGATAAAATTGCACCAAGATACGTGTGCTATATAACAAAAACAGACTGATTTTATTTTGCAGAAAAGTCATTTTATCTCTGAAAATAGGCAAGAAAGTATTCACTAATCCTTATCTTACTAAAGTTAATTTAATATTTCCAATGAATTATAATACACCTTTATATTTAGAAAAAGTAAATAAATTGAGAGTCTCATGATAATATAAACAGTTGTGAACTGATATTAAAGCTAAAATATTTTGTTAGCACTTTTCATATTGCATTTAATCATACTTAGTTGATTATATGTACAACATAGTCTATAATATTCAAACATGATATGGGTATATAAAGAGTGCATCTACTCTAACAAATCACTGAGATTTTATTTCTCAAGCCCCATTTATATGTAAACCACGGAAATGTGATTCTTAGCAGAAGATTCTACTTGAGTTCAGCTCCAAAGCTGGTATTGTCTAGCGGAGGGGAGGGTATTGTGCAAAATTTCTCCAATTGTGATCTTTGGTACATAAATAAGTATGACAGGAATAGTATTCTATGATAATAACTTTTACAACTGTAGTCTAAACACATTTCTTTACTGTAGAACTTTTCAGAACCTTTAAATGCACATTGTTCAGTTAGATTTTTTAAATGGAGGATCATCCTGAGAGACTAGATATTCATGAACCAAATTTGGGTTATGTGAAAAGTGCATTATAATTGGGGTAAGAAAAGACAGATTCACTACCTGAGTCTGCCATTTACTTCAAATGTGACTTTCAGAAAGCCACTAACTCTAAACAAGTATAGTGGGATGGAATGCTCTTTAGTGTTTTTTCTTTAGCATTGTATACTAGGTTTCCATACTAGGGCTATTTGTTACTTACTTTATCCCTTGGAGGCCTAGCATAGTGCCTTACATTTGGTAGGTCTTTGATAAATGTTGATTAAATTGAACATATCTACTTAAGTTTTAGGAATCATTAATACAGTCAACTTTTTCTAACTGTGTTCCATTGAGCAAATTATTTATTCTCTCTGAATCTTGGTTTCCTTGCTTAGAAAATTTAGACATTTGACTACTGGATTTCAAGTCTTTCTTATTAGTAGTAATATTGTTAATATTCCTGCTAGTACATGGATTTTTCTTCAAATAGAACCTTACACAGAAGATCAAAAGTGGAGTTGCTCTGATTGAGTGCCTCAGGACTGTACAACCAACTCCAACCTTCCTCATCCCTGACCACCTCTCCTCATTCTGCTCCTTGCCCCTAATCTTCCCAGACAGGTATCTGAAGATCCCTCTGGCTCCCAGAGCATAATCTGAGCAATGTTGATATAGATATTCTCTGAAGCTCCTTTTAGGTCAAGCATCTTGGATTTTTCTGGGAAAACATAGAATTTTTATTGCTGTGACTAAGTATGGGGAAAAATGTAATCAAACCCTTCCCTCCATAGAAAAAAATTTACCCTTTTCATTAAACACAGTCTGAAACAATGGAAATCAGACATATACAACAACTAAAAATGACAGATCCGATTTTGGCTTCAGTAACAAATTTGAAAACCAAAAAGAATAATTTTGTTTCATATGTATAAGTAATAAAAGATCTTTAAGAAATCTCTATCCTTGGGATAATCTTTATGGCCAAAATGGAAATAATTATTGTACTTTATCATGGTTTAATAGTAACTTGTCACTATAATTTATATAGCCAAGACCAGAAATATATAATTGTTTCACATAGATTTATAAAATCAAAAGTAGAAATTGATTTATTAATTATCGATGTATGCCAGGATGGCTGAAAAGTTAGCTTACTATTTCAATTAATATCTGGTGAAAAAATACACCTGGAAGATGAATAATTGCTGAGAAATCAATCACCAAGAAACATTTTGGTGGCATTGTTACAAGGGACCTTTGGGCCTTCTTCCTAATCCATATATTTTTAAAAAGATAAATAAGGCTAGACTCTGTGTCTGAATCAGTCTGTTGTACGAAGACAGCTCTTAGAGATATAAGGGTGTGTGTTGCTGATACTGCAATACAGAACAGACTCTCATAAAGCCAAGAGCCAGCCGCTAGCTCTTGCTAGACACATGAAAGCTATGGGAACCATGTGTTTATAGTCTCTGCCTTTCTCCCTCCAGATAGGGTAGAATTGAGGCAAGACTGGTTGTGTCATTGAAGTAATCAACTTCATCATGCTCAGTTTTCTCTACTGCAAATGACATCAAATTTATGTTAGGAGCTTGTTGATATTAAACACAAGGGGCATAGCACTGTGCAGATGATGTTCTTTTCATATGAAAAATTTACTCCAGCTATATTTGGGGCTAGGATAAATTCAGAAAGGGTCTTTAAAACTAGGTCATTGTGGTGTCCTGGGGAAATGGTTTATTTTATAGGCTATGATCCTGGGATCATGTTTAAAGTGAAAATCTGGGATAGGGGAACAGAACAAACACAAACCATGCAGATGCCTCCAACATGAGGGGCAGGCCAAAACAAAACCTAATCAGGTTTGAGGTTAAGGGGGGAAAGGCAAAGTGGCCTAATTCAAGAAGAAAACCAAATCATGCCTTTGTAAATTTTAATGTTTATGTGCAAAAAATAGAAAATAAAATAATAATCTGGAGGTTTTTTGTGGTAAAGAGGCAATATGTTAGAGGATGGTACTTTTTTGAGGATGATATAAGGAGATTAGAATATAAGAAGAAATGGAAAAGTCTTTAAATAGTCTCTATGTCTTACTCAGTGTTGATAAGTTGTATTTCTGAGTTTTACAACTTGAGAGAAACAAAGAACTTGGAGGGTCTTCAAAGGTGATTTAAAAGGATAAAAAATAAAATCTTCTGTTTGGAAGCTGGATTAAGAAATTGGGCATAAATTTAAAGAAAATTGAAAGGAAAAGCCTTTTGAACATACACATATTTAAATAATTTGAAGACTTTATTCAGCTTCTTGCTCCAGATTATTTTATGGAGAATTTTCTCTCAGTGGAAGATCGCCAATATGTTATAACATTTCCATAACCAAAGTGTGAATAACCAAGCACAGCAGATGAAGTAAAGTAAGTTTCAGAGGTACCAACCATAATTTTGTATTAAGTGTTTGCATAGAACATGGAATTTGCAACCTCCTAGTTGATGAGAATTAAAGTATGTTTATACCATGTTATGTAGTTGATGATTGGGTCTGCTCTTCTACAATTATGCTTTGTTCTGATAAGGCATCTGGTTAACTCTCTATATATCAGTACCAATTGGCCACAGACCATCACCTCTAAGGATTAGTTAGATGAGCAGCCAATAGAATGAAAACTAGTTTTCTAAGGATTTATGCAATACAGGTAAAAGGGAAGGAGGATACTGTATATAGATAAGGACCTAGGTATGAATCTTGGTTCTTGGTTGTTGGCCTAAAGCAAGGTGCTTGAAATTCTCTGAACCTTAGAATTATCATCTGTATAAGGATTACTATTTTAATCCATAAGGTCATTCTTGGTAAATGAGATAAAACTCCTTATAGGATTGTTGTAGGAATTAAATGAGATAATTCATGTAAAGTATTTTAACAGTGCCTGGCATGCAGTAACTCATAATAAATGTTAGGTATTACTATATGATAAATAATCAAACACTGTGCCCAGCCCATGGAAGGAACTCAAAAGCATTAGTTAAATCTAAATCTAATAGAACAGACTAAAAAGAAGTGGGATTCTTCAACATAGAAATAGAAGCATTAAAGGGAAATACATTGAAATGTATAAAATCGTATTCAGTAAGTTACTAAATCCAGATATAGACCTCACAATATAAAGGGATAATGATCCTATATAATAAAAAGCTAATATGCAAATTGACCAAACAGCAGAACGACCAGTCTCTATGAGGTGCACTGACCACCAGGGGGCAGACACTCAATGCAGGAGCTGCCCCCTGGTGGTCAGCCAGAAGCCAGGCTCATGGCTGGCAAGTGTTGGGAGCCTCTCCTGCCTCAGAGGCAGCATTAAGGATATCCAACTGTTGGCTTAGGCCTAAGTCATCAGTTGGACATCCCTCAAGGGCTCCTGGACTGCGAGAGGGCGCAGGCTGGGCTGAGAGGACCCCCCTCCCACGAGTGCATGAATTTCGTGCACCGGGCCTCTAATAAGATTAATAAAAGAAAAACTTGCACATAGTGGATATTAAAATTGAAATCTCGTTACCCCAAGATGTAGTAGATGAATGTAGAAACAGGTTCAGGAAGGATTCAGTAAATAATAGATTCATGACGAACAGCAGAAGCCAGATGTTTGCGTTCCCTCGCCTGCTGAATCTGCTATTATTTAAGATAACTGTGCCTGTCCAGTCTGACCTGATATATTGGATGGAGGAGGCTAACCCCATTTGCTTTTGCTCATGTGGGATGACAATTCCTGGTCATGGTGTACTAGAGCACCTTAGGCCACTGGTCCCCAAGGACGGCAGACTGAAATTCTCAGGGCAGGTTTCACTCCTTGCATGTTGACTACTTAGTGGACACTTTCCAAACTCAAAAGGGCAACTAACATTTGGGCAGCTTGCCTCTCTGCCCAGTTTGATATGGGTTGACCTTCTGAATCTAAATGTATTCAGTAGACAGGATAGGACTAGTGGAAATATAAAAAGCCTTTCTCAAAAAAAGAGGAATCTGAGCTCAGAGAGACTGAAACGGGACAACCAACAATCCTAAGAGATGACTCCAACAATCTCCCCAGTCCTAATTCATAATCTGAGTGGAAATTTTAAATATAGATCCACATTATGCATCAGACCAAAGATTTATCTAATTTTTGAAGAAATTTAAAGAGACAAAAAGAAGAAAGGATGGGACCATAAATTCATGATCTTTCTGCAGAAATGCTAGTCACTTTGATAGCAACATTTGAGTGAGGACAAGCAAAGATGATCAAAGCAGTCAGTGACGCAAAACATCAGCGAGAGAATTTGCTCCTCTGAACCCATACCCAGAGTTGGAGACAATTCACATTTGAGAATTGCTTGCAAAGTGCCATTGCTATCCTTCCAGCGAGCCAGGGGAAGAGAGAGCAAAAATGTGGCTGGTGCCTGTGGGTTCCCAGTGTTTAACATAGAGTTTCTTTTGCTACACCTTCGGATTAACCTTCACCAATGTGGAGAGCAATGCCTGTGATGTATTTTTAAGCCTCCTGCTCTCACAATAAGAAGAACCATGCCAGATTGTCAGGACAAAAAGTAGGCAGCTAAAAGCACTCCCATCAATCATTTGTATTCTGGCTGGTTTCCAGGTCTTGTCTAGGTCATATTATGACTTCTTTATTAGTTTTTAAGGTCACCAGGAGACAGGCAAGTGCATCCTATATGAGGAAGTGTAGTGAGCCTCGGGAGTGAGATATTTGGCTTTAGGAGGCACTGTGGCTGTGACTCGGAAACGCAGGGAAATGAGTTAAGCTCAGTCAGACTCCAGGCGCCGCACTGCCTCGCAGCAGATAGAATGAAGTAGAATAATAGAAGCTTTCCTGCCATTCTCCACATTGGGTTGAATTCCGGTCAGCCCTCCGAGTTGAGTTGCTGGAGGCTGTTTTCTATTCAGCCCCCATGCTGCAGGCTGTAATTCACGGGAAGGGGCTCCAGGGAAAGGTTGGCCCCAGGTTCAGGCTAGCCAGTGCCAGGGGAGCCCTCCTGCAGGAAGACAGATTAAGGGGCATGTGTACCCATTTGGTGGGTGAGTAGAGAAATTTAGTGCCTGCATTGGGCTCCCAGAAGAATTACTGCCTGGCTGATTCAGACCTGGCAACCACACGTAAGCACGAATACATTTCCACACGCTCCCTTGCACAGTGACTAACCACAGCTGCTTCACTCCAATGGAGAAGCAAACTAAGGCAGCAATGGCCACCTCCTCCACCCACCAGGGAGCCTATGTCCTCGCAAGATAAGGTCTCAGCTTGGTCTGGTGTGAGCTAAGCTCATTCTTTTCACAGTATGATTCCTATTCAAGGTCTGAAAATTCAAATGACCTCACAGTAGTACGAATTGGTAGCCTGGAAACTTCCCCTTTATGATATGATAGTAAACTGCAGTTGTTAATGTAGGTGGAGAACTAGCAGAAGTCAGTTCAAAAAGGAGAATACTTCTATTTCTATAAGCTAATAAAAGTAAATATCACAAGGGTGAAGTTGCCTTTTCACATAGAAGAATCCCATGTTCACATAAAGACATAAAAGTAAAGTCTTTGACATGTAGAGGGTTGAGACGTAATAATGCACTGTGATAGCTGGCTGGGTACTGGAGTTTATGGAAATGTTCATACATGTGGTCTTGATGTGGTGAAAGCAGAATGATTTTAAGTTTAGGAGACTGTTTTTAAGAGAAAGCAAGAAGTATTTGCGATAAAGAGCAGGCAGCCCCTTACCTCTCATCTGCTTTGCCCCCAGGCACACACATATGAAGTTGGTTCACAAGATGAGAAAAGGACTCTGAGTTAGCTTTCGAAGGGCAGGGGATGAACACATAGCTCTAACTGCCTTCTGAAAGCCCTGGGCCTAGAAGAATGTCCCACACAATGTGGGTGGTCAGTAAATGTTTATTGTGACTAGTGAATGGATAAGTCAACTAAGGCCATGACCACATGTCACTAAACATTTAAAAGAAAGAACAGCCCTAGCCGATTTGGCTCAGTGGATAGAGTATTAGCCTGCGGACTGAAGGGTCCCAGGTCCAATTCCGGTCAAGGGCACGTACCTTGGTTGCAGGCTCCATCCCTGCCTGGTCAGGGCTCATGCAGAAGGCAACCAATCGATATGTTGCTCTCACATTGATGTTTCTCTCTCTGTGTCTCTCCCTCTCCCTTCCACTCTAAAAAAGTAAATGGAAAAATATCCTTGAGTGAGGATTAACAAAACAAAAGCAAAAAAAGAAGGAAGGAAGGAAGGAAGGAAGGAAGGAAGGAAGGAAGGAAGGAAGGAAGGAAGGAAGGAAGGGAGGGAGGAAGGGAGGGAGGAAGAAGGAAAGAAATGGACAATTTACCATTTTCAGATTACGGATAGTTGACATTCTAAAGATTACGCAATCCTAAAGACCATTTCAGGTGCTAAAATTCTGCAAGGTTTTTTGCACTGATAGACTGACTTTTCTTCATATCATGAGAGATAATGAAGCATTCTGTGGTCTTCTTTGAAGGACTTAGAGGAGCGCCAAGGCTTAAGAAGCTGGAGGGAAGTTTCCTGTTGGTAGAATTTGGAAGAGCATGAGCAGTGGAGTCTGTCGTTTTCCTGATAGAGCGGGGCTTTATTGAGTTAAGAGCTTGTTTTGAAATAATCATAAAGAGACTGCACACATGATGAGAATTCTAGCTTTCTCTTGAGGCTCATTTATGTCTGAGTGTGCTACAGGCGTGGGAGTGGTTGTGGCATCGTGTGTGTGAGTGCTAGATGAAAGAGCTTTCAGAACCCTGCTCACAGCGCCCGAGGAAATCCACTGCGGACACAAGACTCGAGGCTGGAGGACAGCACAGAGTGTGTGGCCTGCCTCCTGAGCAGCCGGGCACTTGACACGCACAGCCCCCAGCAACCTGCCACCCAGGGCCGTGCACTTTATCATACTCCAAAAGGTGACAGCAGAGGGCTAAGAGCTTTGACATTTGGTCAAGTATTCATTTCTGGTCATTTGAAACTATGACAGGTAAATAAAATATCACTTCTTGATTCAGGCCAGTGCTGCGGAGGGGCAGATGGGCAAGCAGGGGGGAATCTTTATAATGACCTCAAAACCCACAAGGCATTCTGGACATCAAACGTCAGTTACAAAGCACCACTTTGATGAGTTAAGAGTAAGTGAATCAGAACCAGATGGATTAAATTCGCCTTGAAATACACACAGGATTAAAAATTAAGAGAAGTAGTGCTAGACACAATGCATTGTCTCAAATGTTAGCCAGAGCATTGGAAACAAATAAAAAAATTCACTAGAGATATTTGACAGTTAAGTGTTCACCCATCTCTGGATTTTAAATTCTAATTTGGCTGCATGAATAGTTGGAGAGAGTTTCGTGAGTATGCGATATAAAAATGTTTATGGGAATACCAAGAATGGGCAAAAGAAAAAATTCTTTCAACATGTGTTTTATTTACTTGCTTAGGTAAATATGTGAACATGAAATTCCGTAGAAAATGTTTATCAAGTTACAAGTGGGTAAGAAATGAACAGTTGCATATGTGTGCCTATTGCCCGGCCCAGGCTCTTAATGAAAGACACTTGATCATGTTTGACAGATCTTAATAGGTCCTTTAAATGCACACACACGCGCAGAGGCATCCACATGTCCGTGTGATGCATCCTGACCCTGATGTGTTGACCAGCCCTTCAGAGAGTTGCTTTTCTTAGTGATTACTCACTGACATATGACCCTCCACACAGCCTGCCTGTCCCGCTGTGACGGCAGGCAGGCCTGAGCTGCGGGCACTTCTCAAGCACAACCCCAGCCTCTCAGTGCCCTCTGGCTTCCACACACAGGCTGCCAAATAAACAAACAAGGAGTTCCAATTTTATGCCTAGTAGCCTTGGTGGTGTTCCTGCAGCAGGGTTGACTCTGTTTATTTACTCGCAGTTCCACATGGCTCCTTGGGAATGTTTGCAGCAAAGGATTTGGAATCCCAGACAGTCTGTAAAGAGGTAGTGATTCTTGTCTTATTAGCCCTATGCATGAAATATCAGTTTATACATAGATAGGACACCAAAAACACAGGCAAAGAAAGAAAAAAACAGATACATTGGACTACATCAAAATGGAAAACTTTATGGATTAAAGGACACAATCAGTGGAGAGAAAGGCAACCACCAAGTAGGAGAAAATGTTTGCAAATCATATATCTGATGATGAGTTAATATTCAGAATATAAAGAACTCCAATCTGATTGAAAAAACAAACAAAACCCCAATCTGATTAAAAAATGGACAAATAGCCCTGGCCAGTTTGGCTCAGTGGATGGAGCGTCAGCCTATGGACTAAAAGGTCCCGGGTTCAATTCCAGTCGGGGGCATGTACCTTGGTCACGGGCACATCCCCAGTAGAAGGTGTGTAGGAGGCAGCTGATCGATGTTTCTCTCTCATCGATGTTTCTAACTCTCTATCCCTCTCCCTTCCTCTCTGTAAAAAATCAATAAAATATATTTTTTTAAAAATGGACAAATAACTTGAATAAACATTTCTCCAAAGAAGATATACAAATGATCAACAAGCACATGAAAAGATGGTCAATATCACTACTCATTAGGTAAATATAATAAAAACTGGGTATATACATAAAAGAATTAAAAACAGGGAC
Source organism: Myotis brandtii (assembly GCF_000412655.1). NCBI lineage: Eukaryota > Metazoa > Chordata > Mammalia > Chiroptera > Vespertilionidae > Myotis > Myotis brandtii. The sequence continues at coordinate 5,454,569 of NW_005354291.1, read as the reverse complement.
TCAAATAGCTATTTTTATACCTATATTCGTAGCAACATTATTTACAACTAGAGACCCAATGCACGAAATTCATGGAAAGGGCTTGGTCCCCCACAGCCCCGGCTGCCTCACAGCCCTGCGGCCCGCCCACTGGTCATTCAGGAAGATCATCCAGAAGGTCGTTCTGCCGTCTGGTCTAATTAGGATATTAGCTCTTTATTATCTAGGATAGCCCAAGGTGGAAGCAACTCAAATATTCATTCACAGGTGAATAAATAAACAAAATGTGATACATACATACAATGGAATATTATTCAGCCTTAAAAAGGAAAGAAAATCGGACACAGACTGCAACATAGATGAATCTGGAGCACATTATAGTAAGTGAAAAAGTCAGTCACAAAAGAACAAACACTGTATGATTCTACTTATAGGAGGCACTTAGAGTTGTCAGATTCATACAAACAGAAAATAGGATGCTGGTTGCCAGGGGGTAGGGAAGAGGAGAATGGGAAGTTGTTGTTTTGTGGGTATAGAGTTTCAGTTTTGCAAGATAAAAATTGTTCTAGAGATTGGTGGCACAACACTGTAAATGTATTTAACCTTACTGAACTGTATACTTAAAAATGGCTAAGATGGTAAATTTTATGCTATATGTATTTTACTACAATTTAAAAAAATCAGTTTATATAAGAGATTTTTAACAGCTTTGTGAGCTCATGAAAAGACTAGCATTAGCATGGAATGTCTTTGCTGAAAAGTGATGATTCTCAAAAATATTAATATTTCCACATTAAAAAATAATGTTGAAACTAAAATTAAATAGCTGTTTTCCATGTGTTTCCAACATGCTCATGTGGCAAGAAGCAAATCCAGTTCAGAAATAAGGAATTAATAGAGTTCAAATTTTAGACATTAGGGGCAAAGAGAATTGTCAGCATGCTTCATACTTATTGTCTTAAACCTTCATAATCCTCTCAGTAAGTATTACCTTCAGGCTACAGATGTGAATATCATGGCTCTAAGAAGCAAGGTCATTTGGCCAATGTCACACAGGTAATTAGTTGTAGAAATGGGATTTGAACTCAGGACTTCTGCTACAATAAAGGATAAGTAGTCCTGATTAGAGCTCAGTACAGTAATAGAGGCTACCATTTATGATGATATTAGTAATGTAACTGACAGATGTGCAACTGTGACTTGCAGTATGGGAGACCAAATATATAAAAAATAGAGTCGATATATCAAGAGTCATCATCCATAAGGTGCTATGAGGCATGGTCAGTGCATGCTGTAGGTCAACCTCCCCCAAAGCCAAGGCTACAGCTATGGTCCTCGGGGACCTCTGTCCAGCTATTCACTTCAAGTATGGCCCACCTTGGATGAGATTCACCTGCACTTGCTCAGAGTCAGATAACCAGAATAATGGTCAGGACAATCTCCGGGGTCAGATTGCCTGGGTTCAGGTCCTGTCTCTGACAGTCGCTGTGTGACCCAGGGCAAATTACTCAACCTCCTGGTGCATGCTTCCTCATCTATAACATGGGGATTATCTTCCTCAAAAATAATTTGAGAATTAAGTAAATCGATGACTATAAAGTACTGAAATAGTTCCTATAATATATCAAATCCTTGATAAATGCTAAATATTACTCTATTTCAATTTTTATAGACATATCACACATCAGGCATGGTACCTAGGAAATGCTCTGTTCTTTTATTCAGATGAATGTACACCAACAGAATAAATACATTTAATATGCAAATTATGCAAACTATGCATATGAAATTCTTATATTAAGCAAACAAAAGCAACATAGTATAGGGACAGTTTTCAAACATGCCTACATATGAAAGCATATTCTTAAACTTTCGACAAAATCATAATGTTCTATCATTCTTCCTCCGCATTTAAAAATTTCTGCTTGACTTTTTTAAAAATTTATTTTTCATCTAAGTGTAGTTGGTATACAATCTTATATTGGTTATATCAGTTTCATGTGTACAATATAGTGACTTGACATTTTTCATACTTTATAATATGATCACTCCACTAATTCTAGTAATCATTTGCCACCATGTAAATTTATCACAATATTATTGACTATATTCCCCTGCCCCTTTTCACCCATCCTCCCACCACCTCCCTCTGGTAACCACCCCTTCTATGAGTCTATTTTTGTTTTGTTTGTTTATTTGTTTTGCTTTTGTTTTTTAGATTCCATATATAAGTGAAACCATATGGTATTTGCCTTTCTCTGCCCAACATATTTCAGTTAGCGTAATAACCCTCTAGGTTCATCCGTGTTGTTGAAAAAGCATTATTTACAATAGTCAAGATATGGAAATGACCTAGGTATTCATAGATAGATGAATGGATAAAGGAGATGTGGATATTACCCAGCAACAACAACAAAAAAAGAGGGAATATTTCACAGCAACAAAAAAATGAAATCTTTCTATCTGCTTGACTTTTATATCTACTTGTCTCTCAAAAGCTAGATCAGGTGGCATGGATCGTCAAAGGTTGTAGCTTATTCCAGGTTTACCTTGGGAATTAGCTTTAGTTTCTATTCACTCTAGGCCAGATGATTTTGCACATCTTTTCCTGAGAGAAGCGATAAATGAGAAAGATCTTATTACATACTCACTGGTGGCAGTGAGGATGGCAACCCTACATCCTCTCCATTGTCACTACCACACTCCAACTTCTCATGGGGAGAAGGCAATAAAGTCACCCAAGAGAACTTTGGGTTCTAACCAACCAACTAATCAAGCATTTGTTGCATAGAGGTATGTCATGTAGATGGTTGGATTACATTTACAGATAGTTGCCTACCAAGAGAAGGGTAAGAATTCTGGAACTAGAAGTGTGGTTAAGATTTTTCATTGCAGTCTGAATTCTATATTATTACTGTTTATAAAAGTAACCATTATTTACTGAGCTTTTACCATGTCCCAGATGCTATGCTAGGGATTATGTAAATAATCCCTTATGTAATACAATAGCACTGTAAGAAAGACTTGATTACTCCTACTTAGAGTTGAGAAAACTGAAGCCTGTAGAGCTTAAATGATACAGCTACTATGTTTTGGAGTTATTATCTGAATAAAAAAATGAATTCTCAGCTTATGTGCTCTACTGTTTCTCAATGATATTCTATAGTCATTGACAGGGTTCGGAAAGCAGATAATCAGTTATTTAAGTCTCTATAACCAAAATTGTGATTCTCCTAAATAAAAAGTTGTCAGAGAAAATAAAATGACCTCTTATCCATGTGAGGTTAAAGCAGGAACCACAGAATTGAAAGGGACCCTGGAAGTCACTGAATTTCCTTTCCGCTGCAAGAAACTCAGATGGGCGTTTGCCAAGCCTCTGCATGAATAACCCTGGCACTGCAGACTCACCACCATGTGTGGAGGCTGACACTACTATCCGACAGCTGGGACTGTTGAAAAGCTCTTGTTCCTTCTCAACGTAAATCTACTTTCCAGTGCCTTCCTTCCACTTTTTCTGGCTCTGCTGAAACCACTCAGAATAATCTAACCTCTGCTCCACAAGATAATCCCAGTTTATCATGTACACTTTGGTCTGCCCATGTGACTCAAACACAAATTGTTCCTGGCATAGTTAGAAGCAGGGTAGAGGAAAGAGCCTAAGTTTTACAGTAAAAAATTCTGTTCAAATTCTGGGTCATCACTCATTACTTAGGAGATCCTACGGAAGTTACTTAACGTTTTTGGGTGTCAGTTTCCACATCATCATAAAGATTTTACAGGACAGTTCTGAAGGTAGGATGAGATGGTAGATATAAAATGTTAGCATGTAGTGGGCACTCAATAAAGATTAGGCCATTATTATAAATTAAACTTTTTACTGGCAAAGGGGACAAGTGTTTTGCTAACCTAGGCTAATCACAGACCAGTGGTTAAACTAGAGACTTCTCTAGTTAATAGTACATGGGCAAGTGACCTGTTACATATTTAAGTAGGACCCAAATAACAGGTTTTCCAGAAAGAAATGTTACTAGTTATATTTGTTGGTGGTGATGGTGGTGCTGTGTGTGTGTTTAGTTTCTCCAGATATACATAACTAAATTAGCTTCCTAGGCTACAGAAATCGATACCGGTTAAGGTGGGGTACTTGAGCTAAATGGTTTAAGGTCAAGATTTTAAGGTCAAGATCTTAAACTCACTGATGATCTGAAATCTCTCCTTAGGGAATTTCAGGAATGTCTGCCATTTGTATAATTCTATCTTGGTTAGGGGAGTTGGGGTGATACTGGTGTCAGAAGGCCAGTTTTACAGAGCTGAGAGCTCTGTATACCGGTTAAGGTGGGGTACTTGAGCTAAATGGTTTAAGGTCAAGATTTTAAGGTCAAGATCTTAAACTCACTGATGATCTGAAATCTCTCCTTAGGGAATTTCAGGAATGTCTGCCATTTGTATAATTCTATCTTGGTTAGGGGAGTTGGGGTGATACTGGTGTCAGAAGGCCAGTTTTACAGAGCTGAGAGCTGAGGTTTCATCAGACAAATGTCTTCTTTCCCTTGTAGTTTGGTGCATATTTCCCAAAATGCTATTGGAATGGAAACAGCCAACTGTCCTTCCAATCTGTGTTGGAAATATGCTATTGGAATGGAAACAGCCAATTGTCCTTCCAGTCTGTGTTGTCATCTTCCATATTGGTATAGCTGTAGGGCAGCATCCCCAGCACCCTTTACAGCAAGGGACGGTCATGTATTTTGGCTCTTAACAATGGAATGTGAGCCAAAGTGCAGTGTGCAACTTCTGCCTCATTTGCTTACCAGGAACTCCCTAGCCTTGAGCTTCTACTCTTTCCCCACTCCTCCAGGAATTGTGATCTTGACCTCATTTGGAAGATGGCAGAGCTGCCATCAGCATGGATTTCTGAATGACCACATGGCTGAGAGTTGCCTGCTGGCCTGAAATGCTGACCTTGGAGCTATTACATAAGAGAGAAATAGATTTCTTTGCTGTTTGAGCCGCATGATTGTTAGATCTCCTTTTAAACCACTTACCTACTTGTTTTATCTAATGCTGCTCTCAAATCCTGCGTAATTTCTGGAGTTAAAACAATCATTTATTTTTATCCAACAAGAATCAATTATCTGTTTTATTAAAACCACTGTCCCAAAGAGAACAATAGAGAGAAAAAATAAACTTGATGGGTCCTTTGTCCTAGAATAATAATATGCAGTGGAGACCATCAGAACTTTCAGCGAGTTTATTCCCTGGGCAATGCCAGCCCAAACCTCTTTTCCAGATTTTGTTAAGATTACACTAGTTTCCTGAAGAGGAGGACACTTGCTATTTCTTGGTTCCATCCTGCTTGTAGCCCCACAAAGACCACCCACCCCGTCGAGTTTCTTGCTTGAGCTCCCAGACACTTTCTGTATGTTTTGCCATAAGAAACTGTGTTTCATCCAACCATGGAGCCTTTTTGCTCCTACCATTGAAAGCTTAAGTGTGGACTGTTTTGGTATGGAAACTGTCAGCGTTTGGGAAAAGCTGCTTTTCTCTGATTTGTGCTCTGGACGTGGCAGCTTTGGGAGGGTTTTCCAAAGAGCCACAGCTCTGCTCTTTCCCCAACAAGCCACCATGGCACGTTGCTGTCATCTCTCCTATGCTCAGGGCCCAGGAAATCCTGTGTGAGGCTGCCAGGGGGAAAGAGGGATGAAGAAATCACATTCATCAGAACAAGCTGGTCAATTTCCTCAAGTAAGGACTTTGCCTAACATCCAGCGGTTTCCTCCAAAAAGAGATAGCGTACGTTCTTAACTTACTGATAAGGTTAGTTCATAGAATCACTGTCTGTAGATCCCAGGCTGCTTTTCATTTTAATCTTTCTGCTGTGACTTTTTAGCTTTTGTAGACTGGCACAAAGTACAAACCTCAATGTTTACAATCTGTGAAAGAACATAATAACATTATTTTATTGTAATATCTTATCATTGTCATATAGAGACTGTAATATTTATTACTGTATTATAATTATTATTAAATGATAGAAATCTATTAAACTCAACATACTTTAAACTTCTGATCCCCACCATCCAACTTCCTCTATCTGCTGTCTCCCCCATCTCAGGTGATGGTAATTCCATCTGTACAGTTGTTTAGGTCAAAAAACTGTCATCCTTGACTCTTCTTTTACTGTCATCTCACAAACATCAGAAAATCCTGCCCGCTTTACTTTCAGAATTTTTTCAGAATCTGATTCCTTTGAACCACCTCCGCTGCTTCCACTGTGGGTGCAGCCGCCCACATCTTCCGCTTGGATTAAGTTGCCTCCTATCCTAACTCCTCTCTCTGCTTCCTCCCACCCACCCTGAAACTAACACTCTCTCCCTCTCTCTCTCTCTCTCCTCAACAGGCCAAACAGAGTAATCCCTTTCAAATGGAAGTCATGTCATTCAACTGCTCTATCAAAAAACTTTCAGATGACTCTCTACTTTGCTCTGAACAAGGTCTCAAGTCCTTTCAAGGACTTGTAAATCTCTTGCTGCCTTTCTGACCTCACTGCCTACTACTCTCCCCTCTGACTCAGATCCTGCCCCAGTGGTGTCCTTGTTGCTCCTGGGTCTCGCTAGGTATGCACTTGTCATAGGGCCTGTGCTCTAGCTTGTTCTTCATATTCTCTCCCGGACATCTGCTTGGATAACCCCCTTTCCTTTTCTAAGACTTACCTCAAACATCGTCTGCTGGATAAGATCCACTCTGATGACCCTGTCTGTATTGCCACTTGCTTCTCCACCCACCTACCCTATTCAGTTGTTCAGTACCACTCACTGCCTTCTAACATATGAAGGAATTTATTGACTGTGCTTATTGTCCCTCCCAGGTACCACTAAAATAGTAGCTACAGAAAGACAGAAATCATTGATGTACCTCAAGCACCTAGGATATTGTGTGGCATACAGTAGGTGCTTTATATATACTTGCTGGAAGAATGAATGAATGAAACCTACACATGATGAGCTCAATTCTTTTATGAATATAAAAGATGATCGACTTCTCCAGAGACTGAAGCTATAGAAGTTACTTTCTTTCCTCGTAGGAAGGATGTGGCAGAAGGAAAGCATTGGCCCCTGAGGAGAAGACTTTCCTGAGAGTGAACCAAAAAGAATGGAAAGGAATCTTGAGATGACAGCCCTGGTAACCCCTTCCCCTGTTATATTTCGAGAGGACTGTCTTGGGGCTGAGAACACTCTGTTTTGGGAGTAAGGACTTGTTCTTGTTTTGTTTTTGTTTTGGTTTTTTAAATATATTTTATTGATTTTTTACAGAGAGGAAGGGAGAGAGATAGAGAGTTAGAAATGATGAGAGGAGGGAAATATCAATCAGCTGCCTCTTGCACACCCCCTACTGGGTATATGCCCGAAACCAAGGTACATGCCCTTGACCAGAATCGAACCTGGGACCCTTCAGTCCACAGACCGACGCTCTATCCACTGAGCCAAACCAGTTAGGGTGTTCTTGTTTTTTTAATTAGAATCTGAGTGACTGAGAAAAGCAATGTGGATCGAGTTCCCTGCCTCCTGAACAAGCATTTCCTGGTCTGGTTTCAGGTATCCCTTTCCTTAGGTGGTTTTGCCATTGAGGGATTAGAGAGCCTGTGATTCAGAGCCCTAGCGGCCACAGTGGTGCTGACGCACGCGCGTGCACTATCTTGGATCTCTATTTCGTTCTCCATTCACACTCACCTTCAGGCTGAAATGGTGAACTTGCTCAGTGGAAATAAATGCCTGAACCTGAGTAGCCTGGGGTGTTCACTGTCTGTGCACTTCTCTGGTCAGATCCCAGGGCTGCCCTACCTCTGGTAGAATTAAAGTGAGAAGCACAGGGCACAAAGGAAAGAGTAATCAGAGTGAACTCTTATGAGAGAACCCTAAGGAAAGAAGATGGGCCTGGCCAGCGTTGCTCAGTGATTGAGCATTAACCCGTAAGCCAGGAGGTCATGGTTCGATTCCCAATCTGGGCACATGCCTGAGTTGTGGGCTTGATCCCCAGTAGGGGACGTGCAGGAGGCAGCTGGTTAATGATCCTTTCTCATCATTGATGTTTCTGCCTCTTGCCCCCTCTCCCTTCCTCTCTGAAATCAATAAAAATATGTTTTTAGAAAAGAAAGAAGATGGATGGCAATGGCTGGAAGAAGGTGAATACCTGGGAAGAACAGATGGGATGAAACCAAAAGAGGAGAAGACTGGCTGAGAGGCGGGGGAGAACACAGCATTATTAATTTGCTTCATGTGCCCCTTACTCCCTGACATTTTCATGCATTATGTTCCCTGGCGATACAAGGAGCACACTGTTTATTTTTCTCCATAAAGTATGGAAAAAGCTGCTTCATCATTCAAAGTTGAAACCATTGCCTATTAATAGGGGAAGAAAATACTTTGCCAAAATTTGCAAGCACAAGTTAATTAAAAAATGTAAAGATTAAAAGGCTCTCAAATGACCTTCCGACCACTAACACTTTCCAGGACATGCCACACTGAGCTTTAGCCTAAATGAGATGTATTCCTTGATATGTCCAAATCGAGGCACTCCACACCACCTTTCTCAAGCTGGTTTCAGTCACCAGGAAATTTATGAACAGAAAATTAGCTTTGCTCAGTTGCCCCCTGAATAGACACACACTACAGGAGTAGCAGTAATGGTCAGGTTGCAATGTATTGACAAAAGAGGAAAAAACAAACAAACGTATTTTCCCCAAAAGGAAGAATCTATATGAAAGAGACTTTTCAGGTATTGGGAGTGTCCAGTAGAGTTCCCAGCAGCCTGCCGAAAGTCCCTGTGTTGTCTAAACAGCCTCCTGCGGGGTAATTGTCATCGCAGCCCATATAAAAGGAACAGTGGAAAGGTGCAAAAGTCATTAACAAGGAAGAAATAGGAAGCAATCAGCAGCACTTTAAACGAATTATTACCATGGAATTAGACTCTCAGCTTGAGATAAGTGTCCTGGATCTGTGAAAGCTATATACACCTCCTTGGTTTAAATGAGATGAGGAAAATTTTCCTCTGGTTATTTATGAAGTGTTAGACACGATGGATGGTGATGCCGGAGGCAAGGCGGGCTGCCCACTTCTCCCAGGCTTCCTTTAAAAATGGATTACCCTCACCGGGGACTTGGGTACGGAGACTTTTCAAATATTCACCTGGACAAGATGCTACCTTTTTGCTTGAAATGGAAACCTCTTGGGCCGACTGAATCACACAGAAGTCATTTAGAGAAGAAAAGCCCAAGACTTTCTCCTGTATTCGCCTGGGAGTGGGCATGTGGGCGTCCACTGCCAGGAACTCGCTTGGCAACTGAGCCCTCCCTCCCCCAGCCACTTGGCCATCGGTCTGCAGAAAAAGGCTGCTTTCCCTAGTCAGACCTGGCCTTACTTAGTCCCATCATCCACTCCGGCCTGTCCTTGGGAATCAGCTTTTCAAAATGTCCTCAGACTCAGACTCTGGTGGCTGTTTGCTTCTCCGCTCACCATGAACTGCCAGCTGACCCACGACTGGTCTCCCGCCCCTGCCGCCCCATCAGCAACCGCTTGGAGCCCTGCACTGGGAGTGAGGTTAGAGCACCTCGTCTCTACACTTTGCAGCACCGGTGTCTGCTTTTGAACCTCTTGTCTGCCTGTCTGTGCTTGGACTCAATGGGCTGCCCCTAGATGCTTCAAGTGCAAGGATGGGTTCAT
>NW_005354291.1:5428506-5444842 GCF_000412655.1 Myotis brandtii | reverse complement strand
CAGTGCCCGGCATTTCCCCAACACTCTTCCATTATATTTGTTCCCTGGAGGCATCATCCCAGGTCTCCACAGCCAGCCCAGAAGTAGTGCTCATTCTCAGTTACAGTTTCCCGTCTTGTCTTCTTGTTTCAATCACAGGCAATCTGTGAGAAAAGATGCTTAGAGACTAAAGACACAAACTTGTGTTCTCCAAAGAGACTTGCTGGACTGGCTGGTGTAAGCTGACTTGCTGCAGTGGCTCAGTTTCTTCATTTATGAAAAAGACACTGTCAGAGGAAGATGGTTAGAAGGGAACATCATCACTAAGCAATTGGCTAGCATGCATTGTTCTTTAGGAGCAGTCAGACATGGCATTCTTGTTACAGAGGATGCAGATCGATATACTCAGTCTCTATTAATTCCTGATAAAAAGAGGTAAGGGATTTAAGCTATGGCACAGCTTAGTTGGGAGAAGTGAAACAAAGGCCTATATTTCTGTGGGGATTATTTAAGCGATTGATGAAAGTGGTAAAATCTATTTTTCTGTAATGGGTTCTTATTCCATTAATATGGATGTAAGCAAATAATAGCAGGATGGGTTCCTAGGGGCACTTCCAACACAATTATTTTATTTCAGTAAAATGGTTTAAAATGTTGAAAATAGCTCAGAACTGTATTTATAGTCAAATAATTTAAAACAAATATGGCTGTTTTCAATTGCATTGGAATTGTTATTGCGGTACGAGGTAACATTTATTTTGTGCATGATTATGAACTGTTGTATAACTGTTTTTATTAGCTATTTAAGGAGGTAAACTCTGGCTCTTTAATAAGAACTTGCATAAACTTAGCTCCAAATATAACATCTTGCAAGCTCTTTCTTCAAAGCACTGCTCAGCATTCATCTGTTTTTTTCTTCTTCTACTATTTCAGTGAGAGAAGGTATTGTAATGACTTCTAAGGCAAGTACAGAAACGTATGTTTTTCTGGGTTAAACAAGGAGAAATTGGTGCTGCCCTGATCTTAGGTGACAGGGCAGTGAATTTTAACCTTTTGGGCCACCTTTAGCTTACAAAAGAATTAAACTTAAAAGAGATACCAATTTGTACAAGTAGCACACATTACTTTTGTTTAAAAAAATCAATGAATAAATAAATGTGCAAAAAATAAATGAAAATAATATTGAAAGGATCAGCATTCAGACTCTTCTGGCTTGCCTAGCTTTCCAGTCTCACTCCCTTCCCTCTCACCTCCACATACCCTCCAGCCAGTCTGGTCCTGCCCACCTTCCCCGATTACACCAGGCACCTCATGCCTGTTGGGCATTGCTCACACTGGCTCCTCTGCCTAGAAGGCCATCCCATCCTTCTCCTGATGAAACCAGGAAAAATGGTTCACTCACCAACACCCAGCTTAGCATCACGTCTCTGTAAAGTTGTCCTTAACCTGTCCTGTGGCTATGCCATGGTACCCTGATGTTTGATCAAACTCCGATCTAGCTGTCCCTGAGAAGATATATTTTGGATAAGGTTAATACTTACATTACTAGACTTTCAGTGAAGCCGATACCCTCCATAATGTGGTTGGGCCTCATCCCATCAGCTGAAGGCTTAAGAGAAAAGAACTGACCTCCTCCAAAGAAGTGGGAATTCTGCCTTCAGATGGCCTTCAGTCTGGAGCTGCAACATCAGCTCTTTCCTGGGGCTCCAGCCAGCCACTGTCCCCTGGCTGCCCTACAATTGCATGAGCCAATTTATCAAAATTCTCTCTCTCTCTCTCTCTCTCTCTCTCTCTCTCACCATTATGCAGAGTACTCACTTTTTAACATGCAAGGATCTTAACTATGAATATTTCAAAATCAATTTGTTAAAAGCCCCATCATATTAGATATTTTCTTAGACCATAGGCAATAGAAACAAAATCTATTGAATTAAAAAAACATTGAAAGGAATAACCCACATCCCACAGCATATTCAAATAATTCAAGAAAAAATCTTGATGCGGCTTTCTCACCTCCTATACCAATGACCCCAGGTTACTCATCTCATTAGCTTTTTAGGATGATGACATATTGCTAGTTTTAAAAAGGAATACCCAAGATTTGCACCCAGAGCTCCTAATAGAGATCTTGAATGCATCAGCATAGTGGTGGAGAGTGCAGTGGAAGGGTAAGGGGATGGGTCCTGTGTGAGCAATGGAGGCAGGAGGTCCTAAGCCTTGTTCCTATCCTCCCAGCATCAGGCATTTCAAATGTGCTCTAACCTTGGTGCGTATCCTACGCAGTGTAGTTTGCAGAGGAAAAGCCAATGAAGACACACTAGAGACTCAATCTCTGTCTATCCAAGTGCTTTCCTATAGAAGGTATTTCTCCTTAGTCAAGTGGGATCTGAATCAAAGGGGCAGAATCTAAAGGCTTCGTGGTCTAAGACTCACTCTTGTGAGGCCGTGTGGTGGCCCAGCTCCTTCCACTAGTCAGTGTTTCTCAGGACTCCAGAATGTGATTGTGAGATCTGCAGCGCTCTCAGGGATGCAGTAGCCAAGGTCAGAGTTGTTAGACACTGTGGGACTTCATGTGCCTAGAAATAGAGCACATTCCCCACACTCTGGTTTCTGTGATAACTGAGAGAAACGGGAGGGCAGACTTGGCATTCCTTTCCATTGTGTGTGGGGGTGGGAACGAGCGGGAGGGTGGAGTGAGGGCAAGGAACGGGTAGAGGAAGGAGACTTGGGGAGGAGAAGGGACTGGGAAGTAAGCCCAGGGCTGGTATCTGGGGAAAGGAGAACCAATACCTCTTTTGTTGTCAGGAAAGCCCTGGGCACAAAGGGTGAGTTTGAGTTTCACTTCAGGTCAGTTCAGGGCATTCTGAAAAGGCAGTTTGCAGACAGCGAGCTTAACTGACTGACTTGGAGGTAATTAAATCACTGCATTAGGCTGCTGACCATGAAAGCAGAAAACTACAAGCACACAAAAAGAAGAAAACAAAAACCTGACATTTGTGTCTAATTATATCATTAAAATGTTTACTGTTCCATGTAATAATTATGTGGCTCATATTTGATCATGATGGAGTTTCTCTAATTGGTTAAAAGTTTTACCCATTCTTCTTGTGAGACAAACTTTGGTTTTATTTAGTCATTTGTCATCCGTGCTTGTAGGCTTCTATGCCATCTGACTTTGTTTTATTCTGGCTAGGGTTTTGGCAACTTCTGTGGCAATTTTCAGTTTTATTTCCTCTCTTCAGTGATGTCTGTAATTGTGGAGAAGAAGCAGTTACCGGAAGAAAGGATTATTTCTTAGTCCTCCATTTGCTTTCCTAATGTAAATTTTGTTTCTCAGACTCCTTAATGCACAGGAGGCGTCAAACCAGTAAAGTCATTCTGTGCTACTGTGAGGTCCCCTGGAGAGGACCTGTTAGTCTCCACAGTTCCATGGTGACTGGCTCATTTTTCCTCCTTCAACCAATATTACGTGTGCTTCCTGTGGCTTCATATCTTGATTATTCAGGGATTAATTATGATGCAGATTATTGAGGCACTTAATTTCTCTTCCTCCTACCTTCTTTTTACTTTTTCTTTATCTCTTTGTGTTTAACCATTTTGCAGATGAACTCCAAAGTCATCGGAGTAAGGCATGTAGAAAGAAAAATGATAAATGGAAAAGTAGTCACACCTATTTGTTCATTATTCTGGTGAATGGTGGAAGGATAGAGTAAGGTGTAATTTAGGACTTGTTAAACCCATTTTTCTTGTGAGACAAAATCATGCTTTTCTGGAGACACCCATCTATTCATCTTTCAGTGTGGACAAGAGAAAATAATAAATATGTATCTCAGGTCAGAAAAGTAGGGGTCCTTGAGGACCTCATAGATGACACGGTGGCAATATCTTCATGTGAGTCAGCTTATGTAGTGTGCACCCAGTATGCACCCAGGAGGGTCCAACAGAGAAAATAAAGCTTTTGCTGTGGTTTGTTTGAACTCAACTGACATGTAATGGGCAAAGCAGTGTGATAGTTGCAATCACAGAAGACAGAAGCTACCACTGACACCAAGGACCCTGCAGCCTATGGGAGAGAAAAAGATAGCTATATGTGAAACGATAACAGAGGGAGGTGAGGGTGCTTGGGCACCTAGAGAGGGGACATGTGTTCTACCCTTCAGGGGCTGGGGAAGTCATGAAGAAAAGATAGATAGACAGACAAATTGTAATTAGCTTCTCTTGGAAGATTGTAGCAGATAGTTACTGAGATCAGTCATAATTCTGTTTGGCATAGTCTATGGAGAGTTAGAACAGTTACTTGTCATATTATGTGCTTTGTAGTGATTTTAATTATTTTTTAACTAGAGGCCCGGTGCATGAAATTCATGCACTGCGGGGGGTTGGGGGGAGTGTCCCTCAGCCCAGCTTGCACCCTCTCCAATCTGGGACCCCTAGAGGGATGTCCCACTGCCCGTTTAGGCCCGATCCCAGTGGGCAGTTGGACATCCCTCTCACAATCCAGGACTGCTGGCTCCCAACCGCTCGTCTGCCTGCCTGTCTGCCTGATTGCCCCTAACCGCTTCTGCTTGCCAGCCTGATCACTCCCTAACCACTCCCATGCCAGCCTGATCAACACCTAACGGTCCCCACCTGCGCCTGGTCGCCCCCTAACCTGCCTGATCGACGCCTAACTGCTCCCCTGCAGGCCTGGTCCCCCTCAACTGCCTCCCCTGCTGGCCTGGTCACCCCCAACCACCCTCAGCCCCTAACTGCCCTCCCATGCCAGCCTAGTCACCCCAACTGCCCTTCCCTGCAGGCTTGGTCCCCCTCCAACTGCCCTCCCTCCCCTGCAGACCTGGTCCCCCCCAACTGCCCTCCCCTGCTGGCCTGCTTGCTCCCAACTGCCCTCCCCTGCTGGCCATCTTGTGGTGGCCATCTTGTAACCACATGGGGGCGGCCATCTTGAGCGAGGGTGTGACAGTCAATTTGCATATACCTCTTTATTATATAGGATGGGCTTCAATGTTAATTGTAGCATCTCTTTTATTATAGCTTTCATACTTATTCCATTCATTTGCTTTTCTGCCTTTTCATTTCTAGCCTTTATAGAATTCCAATAATAATAAACTGTAATGTCTTTAGCATAATGTTTTGCTGAATAAAATATTCTGACTCTCCTCATTCTGTTGAAAATATATATAAAGAAATTAAATTTTCTACGCAATGAAGCAAGACTCGGAGATTCCTTCATCTTGAAACAAAAGAAAGTTCACCCAGAGAAGTTCATATGTGATTCTTAACACATTGCGAACCAGTGGTTTTATTGCTAGCTTTACCCAGTGGCCAGATAACTTTCTATTGAATGAGTACAAATAACGTTTTACATAAATGTTAAAGGCACGCTTTAAAATTCAATACCCATTGCATTTTGAAGTTATTACAAGCTAATGTCTTTTTAAAGAATTCTCGTGATTGGCCACAAGCCTTAGAACAGAAAAAAAATGTGAACTCTCGTGATCTGTCCGCAACAGAGAGATGACTTTTAAAAAATTTGGAAATAAGATACTTAACATTTAAAATCTGATTATTGACCCATATCTCTTGAATACTAAAATAAGGAAGCCTTTTTGAAATAATTTAGTGGAACCTCCTGATTTTGTAGGTGATAAAAACAGGAACTCAAGAGGCAAAGTGACTGGTACAAGATCACCAGTTATTTAATACCAGAGCCAGAAATAGGAATCCAGTCAGTCAATACCACCTTCAAATGTGCCACATTTGTCTAGTAACAGGCACAAAAGAAGTTTCTAATTTGGGGAACTTGTCTTGGGAAGTTTAATTCATGAGTGAAAATTTAAAACATGAAAATTCAGCCTGTATCTATACGGGGTGAAAACAAGACCCTGTCCGTGTGTTGTTCTGAGGGGCATATGTGTATCTGAGCAAGGCCAGTCTTTTTTCATCAAATGCAAATTTGTATGCAACCACTGCTTGTGAAAAAAGGCAATCTGTTCAACTCATTGGTGAATCCTAAGGACTTACCTCAAAGCTCTTTCTTAGCTTAATTGACTGCATACTTTTATCTGTTTTTCCTGCTGGCCATCAGTGTCTTCACAGAAAACTCTTCCTTTGTTCTGGTTGCAGGGGAGACACGCAAGCACAGGGCTCTGCATTTGTTTCCCTGGTTCCCCTAAAAAAATTACTACAAACTGGGTGGCTTAAGACAGCAGCAATTCATTCTCTTACAGTTCCGGAGACCACAGTCCTAAAACCAAGGTGGTGGCAGGCCTATGCACCCTCCAAAGGCTCTCGGATAGATTCTATTCTTTTCTTCTTTAAACTTCTGGTGAGTGTTAGCATCACTCCTGACTGACTCGGTTTTTACATCGCCTTCTCCTATGTGTCTCTGTCCTCTCCTCTTCTGCATCTCATAAAGACAGTTGTCAGTGTATTGAGCCTCCTCCCCCATCCAGGATGATCTCAAGATTTTTAATTACATTTGCAAAGACTCCCCCCCACCCCCCAAATAAGATTACATTCACAGGATCTGGGAATTAGAATGCAGAGGTATCTTTTGGGAGACACCATTCCATCCACGATAGTTACCTTTCCACATACAGCCAGTCAACTGTGCAGGCTTGCTCTTCCACAGCTAGGCTGACCCACTGTCACAGTTTTCTTTGCATAAAAGATTTCCTAAGCGTCCTAAACCAGAGGAAGGGGTGCCCTGAGTGAACTGGGATGGTTGGTGACTCTATCACAGAACAGATGGCCTGTGTGACCATCTCTGTTCTGAAGGCGTGGAAGTCGCTGTTGCACGATGTCAATGCAGGAGAAAGCAAATACCTCTGAGAAACGGTGGGCTGGCCCTGAGGTGCCCCTTCTCCTCCTTCTGACCTCTGCTTTGACAGTTGTGAAGAATAAGTCAGTGGCTTCTGCTGGAAGGAGAGACCTTAAGAGAGTGGTTCTGTCGGTCAGAGTCACTCTCCAGACTAAATTTCTGCTCATCTCATTACCTGTGGCAGCCCTGCTGTTTCTCCTCAGCTGCTGGTGTCTGTGGCAGAAGCAGCCGGCTGGTTCCGTTGTAGCTACCTGGCCAGTGTGGCTAGAATGTAGTGTCTCTTGTGGACTTAGCAATGATTCACATTGTGCTAAAATCCCTTTCCTTTTTCCTCTCTACCCCTCCCTCTTAGCCACCCTCTCAGCCTCCTCAGCAGGAGAGTCAAGGAAGCAGTGAGTCAAAGCTGGGGCTTTGATCTAAGAGGCCGTGTCCCTTTGTCTGCTTGGACCAGAGGTCAGTGGGTGAGGAGCAGCAGAACTGACCCCAGCCAGGGCCCACATGCCTCCCTCTTTGAAGAGTTCATCACAGCCAAGGACAGTGAAAGAGGTCTGGTGTCCGCTCGCTGTGGAGTTGTCTGTGGGCTGTAGCCCTCCACCTTGTTCTAATGATTTCTGTCTTGAGAGAACAAGATAATCCTGCCTTCAAACCTACTTTATGAGCTTCTGGCACTGCGCGTAGCCCCTCTGACCTGAACCTTCATGGAGATGGAGGCTGTATCTGGTTGCATTTTTAACCCCGTTTTATTCTCCGTGCTGAACAAGATAAGACTACTTGTGGGAAAACAGCTGCTTTGGATCGAGTTAGAGGAAGTAAATTAAAATACAAAAGTAACAGGAATGAAATGGTGGGATCAGGACATGATCTTGATAATGAAATGACAACATTTTCTGCTTTTGTCACAGACTGGTTTTATTTTTCATTTACACAAATTTTATACTTTTTCATGATTAAAAATTTTAATCACCTAATTCAATGATTTACAAAAAAAATCTTTTTTTATTATTGTCACATGTAATGGTGATGGTTTAAAAATTTATGTGCCATAACTTTTCTTGAAATCAAGCTTCAAAAAAAAATTACTTATTCTTGAGAACTAATGTCCATTTATTCATTCATTTATTCCATCTTGATTTATGTATAGTATTTTGGAGTACATAATTTTGTGTACTTTTCTTGGTTGCTTCCCGTATTACAATATGCATGTGTAATCTATCATAGTCTATTGGTATCAACTTATGTTTTACCAGTTCAAGTGAAGTATAGAAAGTTTACTCCCAATTAGGTTACTTTACCTCCCTACTTTTTCGATAAAATTATTTTTATATCCTTTACATACATGGATCACCACATAGATGGTTTTATGATTTTGCTTCAAATATCAAATGTGATATAAGAAACTCATAAGAATAAGAAGAATCTTTTATATTTGCCTATTTTGCCTGTTAGCTATTTTTTACTCATTCCCATGTTCTGTTTTCTCTTTCTGAAATCCCAGGTCTCCTATTTTCATTTCCTTTCTGTATAGAAAACTTCCTTACATCATTCTTTAAGGGTAGGTTTGCTAGCAATAAATGTTCTTAGTTTTTCTTCATCTGAAAATGTCTTTATTTCTCCTTTGATATTGAAGAATATTTCCGCTGGGCACAGAATTTGCTGTTGACATGTCTTTTCTTTTGGTGCTTGAAAAATATTGTTCCACATGCTCTGTCTCTGTGGTTTCAGATGATAAAATCCCCTGTCATTTTCTCTGGATACTTTTAAGATTTTTTCTTTGCCTTTAGTTTTCAGAAGTTTAATATTGATATATCTTGGTGTGAATTTTTTGGGGGGGCTTATTCTAGTTGGGGTTCAGCCTCTTGAATGTATATATTTATGTCTTTCTCCAAATTTGGGAAGTTTTCATTGAATACTTTTGCAGGCCCTCTCCTCTCATTCTGGGACTCCAATGACATAATTATTAGTTCTTTTTTCACTGTCCTACAGATCTGCAAGACTGTTCATTTCCACCCCCATCACTCCATTTTTCTTTCTATTATTTAACATGAGTAAATTATATTGATCTATCCACAAATTTACTGAATTCATCCCCTGTAATCTCTATTCCACTATATAATGTATCCATTGAGTTTTTTATTTATGTTGTAATTTCTACTCTTCTGCTTACATTTTCTATATTTTTATTTGTTTCAAGAAAATTTATAATTGCTTATTGAGCATTTTGTGATTTTTCTGGTTCTTGGTATAATCAGGTTTTTTGTTTGTTTGTTTGTTTTTTAAACAATCAATGAGGATGAAGACAAGAGAGTGGTTGGAGGGATATTTCAAAGAGAGAATTGCCTGAATCCACAAGATTCAGAGCCTGATTTGTTATGGCAATGGCTTAGGGTTCGGTGTGATTCTCTTCAACGCTGGGAACACTGGAGCAAGAGCAAGTTGGGGTGAGAAGGACATTTGTTTTAGACAAATTGAGACGGAGGTGCCAGTAGGACATCTTGTTAAGTAAGAGCTTCGGCAGAAAGAGATGATAACTAGTGTTCATTCCAGGGTTCAGCACAGATATGGCAGAGAGAAGGCCCCCATACTGGCCCACTTCCCCACATGTCCTTGGTGTAGTACCAACTACCCAGGAGGCATGGACTCGTATTTCCAAAAGCATGACCACGCACTGTCCCATCTCAGGG
Organism: Myotis brandtii; assembly: GCF_000412655.1. NCBI lineage: Eukaryota > Metazoa > Chordata > Mammalia > Chiroptera > Vespertilionidae > Myotis > Myotis brandtii. Next base: position 5,435,362 of record NW_005354291.1, on the reverse strand, counting down.
CATCTGCATTTGCAGTTTCTGCTGCAGGGGATGCTCTGCAGATCATGTTCCGTCATCTGTTAAGTCTGGGCTCCAATGGCACCTTCTCAGTGAGGCTGTCCCTGGCCACTCTGTTAGAAATTACAATATTCCATTCTCTATTCTTCTTCTCTGAACGTATTTATTACATGCTTATTCTCTACTGTATTTTGTTGAACCCTACATGCTATCACTGGTGGTTTATATAATTATTTTATGGCCCACCATAAAGAAAGAAATCACCACGTAAGATATGGCTAACCATCAATTTTAAAATGTATACTAATTTGCAATATGTTAAAATGTGAAAAATTATGTAGTATTACAATCAAAGAAACATGGTACCCAATTTAGTCATTTCATTTTCTCTAATGCCTGTTTTTGCTATCATTATGCCAACTCCATGAGAGCAAGGATTTTGGTGTGTTTGTTCACTGCCTAGAACAGGGCCTGGCCGTAGCAGGTACTCAATGCATAGTTACTGAGTGAATGTATAAGACATGCCTCCCACCAAAAGTAACTATGGTGATAAGGTATAGACATTTAAAAATAGGCATTGCATAATGAAGTTCTGGTCGGTAGCATGGCCGCAAGCCTGTGCTCTGTGAACACCTCAAAAAAAAAGGGAACAGAATATTCTTGCTAAAGCTCTTATTTTAATTACAAACATATTGTGTAGCTAAACCCGATACGTGTGAATAAATAGCAACAAGATCCACCTCCATTCTTCCCATCACAGGACCAAAGGATATTTAAAAATGAAAAGGAGAGAGGATTTAGGAGTAGATTAAGGATTTAGTTTCCCTCCGCTATACAGCACACATATTTTTACTCATGTGCCCACACTTGACCTCTTGTTTCCCTCTTCCACCCTGGGCCTCTGTAACAGCTCCATGACAAGGGCATCTAATCATTTCTAGCATGCGACAACATTTGATTCAGATTCCCTTATCAGCATTACCTTTTCTCCTCTCCTCTTCGCCCCACCTCTGCCTTTAAGGAGACCCGGAATGGAGCTCAGAGATCAGTGACACGTCCACCACTTCTTCAAACACTTCATGCAGAAAACCTTTCAGAGATGTGATTGCGGGACCCTAGACCTGGAAAATAACTGTCATCAAGACCTTTACATCTGTTAAAGGAATTCATTCCACTGACATTGCTGGCCTAAATTTATTGTTAGAAATTTATTGTTATATATTATACATATATATTAATATAATGTGAGCTTTTTAAAACATGTTTAAAATAGTCATCCAAACTCTATTTTTTTTCCATTTAGTAATTATAAATCAGTTTATTTAAGTAATTTGAGGACTCCAGTTTGGTTTACACATGCTATCTCTCAATAACATATATAAAAAATCAGTTTCTTAAAAGTTTTTTGCCATGAAAAATATAAAAAAATTATAGTCATTTTTAATATGTTGCAAAAATTCAATGCATTTTCATATAGACAATGCATGTTCAGAAATATGAAATTAAGTTATATCTAGTGTGTACTTTTGCATTTCGCATTATCATTACTTTGTCAGTGTTCAGGGTAACAGGTCCAATGACCCATGCCTTTCAATTGATACTTTAAAAAAAACTTTTAAGCTGCTGAAGATGTTGCCTTTTAAAATCAAAATTGCTTCCAGATTTCTACAGTACTCTGACTAAAAAAAAATATTTTAAAATATGCCAAATTATTGTGGTGTGAGGAAAATCTGAAATTTCTACCTTTTCGTTGACCTTTAAAGACTTGCTTTATGATTCATTTGAAAAAGTATCACCTTGAAGTCAAGTTATTTTCAGGTGGTGAACACATAATACAATATACAGATGATGCATTATGGAATTGTATACCTCAAACCTATATAATTTTATCAACCTATGTCACCCCAATAAATTTAGTAAAAAAATATACCTTAAAAAAAAGGAAAGTCAAGCTATTTTCTAAAGCTCCATGTAAACCCATGTTTGCTGATTCACTGTGATCTGTGATCCTTAATCAGAAGCAAGTGTTAAGAAAAATCCTCCAGATACATGTGAATTTTTTCGGCACCAACCCAGCTTTCTAAATAAGGTGACAAAATAAACCACCATTAATGAATAAGCAATTCTCAGAGAGAATTCTTTAACATTAAATCTTTCATTTTTTATATAAAGTTATAGAATAAGAGACACAGAGTTAATATTAATTGTGTGATTCACTGTTTAATGATATATTTCCTCTAATTTGTTTGCAAGAATATAGCCAGGTGAACACCAGAGAGGTGGAAGAAATCTGAAGCAGTTTGAAATACAAATAATTTGGGGTCATTCAAACAAGTATAGCATTTGGGTAAAATTTTTAAATTTAAAGTTTTCTATGTTTATTGCAATAACCTATATTTTGAAATTTATTTCAATTTAATTTTTAAAATTACTTTATTGAAGTATTGTTGACATAAAATTATTTTCATTTTAAATTTACCTCCAACTTTAAATGTTTTTAGATATAGTTTTCAACTGCTGCTAAATATTTTTCAGTGGCATATTAAAAAAATTTATAAAAATAGAAAAGGAACCAAACCCTAAAATTAAGAGGCATGTAACATTCTGTAAATGTTGTATGCCAAATAAAAATTTATGAGAGGAAAAGATTAAACAAGGGCACTGTGAGTAAAATAAAAATGTGAATCTTGAAAATACTTTAATCTCAATTAAAATATGTTTCTATTGAGCATGACTTACAGATAAAGTTTTTTAAAAGTTTTAAGTTGCCACAGTTATTTTGTTTTGATGACAGAATTAAGTAGCATTATTACTATACAATATCTATTTCTTTTATAAATGTATTTTCTGAAATTTGGCACTTTAGAAATCATAAGGAAATATTTCATTTATATTTGGACATATTTAGTGAAGTGTGTTTTGAACAATAATAAAATAATTTAATCTTAAAAGACATGTGATTATAAAGTAGTTTAAGAAGGAAAACTATTTTCAAATGTAAATGTCAACTATTGATGCTGTGAAGACTGAATGTAATTACCAATATATAAGTTGAAGAAAGCATGCATAAGGATCTCCCTCCAAAAGAATACTCCATAAAATTACTATTATTTTTACCAAAAATGTAAAAAGACACACTGATCACTACATTACTGAGTATCCAGTTGCAATCCTTAGGATATATCACGTAACAAATTATAATTGGCATGCATGCTTTATCTTTTCAATTTCTTAACTACAGCCCTTTGCACATTAGAAAAAGTCCAAAAATTTTATAAACACAAATATTTCAAGATTTTGAGGATATAAATTAACAGTTAGAAACAACTTGCAATTTAAAATTATCTTTCTTTTAAAATGGTTTATGGTCTAAATCTTATATATATATATATATATGTATGTTTCTAACAATTTTTGAGAGTAGCACATTTTAAAAATCAACTATCATAATATAATTATGATAAACATAATATAATTATGTTTTAGAGATATACTTATATCTTTAAAAAACTCTTCAAATAATATTTACTGTTTTGTTAGTGGTACTTTTGTTCCTTTAATGTTTTTTTTTCTTTCTGTGAACTAATGAGCCATTTAGTTCATATAGCACTAATCCACTTTTTTAAATTAACAATTTTGTTGAGATGTAATTCACTTACCATATAATTAATCCATTTAAAGTGTACAATGATATATCACATTTTGTTTAACCACTCATCAGTTGATGGACATTTGGGTTATTTTCATTGTTTGGCTATTATTAATATTGCTATTATGAACATTTGTGTACAAGTTTTTGTGTGGTCATATGATTTCATTTTTGGGAGGTATATTCCTAAGAGGGGGATTGCTGACTAATATGGTAACTTTAATGCTAACTTTAATAGTAATTCTTAAAATTTTAAGAACCTGCCAGTCCATTTTCCAAAGGAGCGTATCCATTTTATATTCCTATCAGTAGTAACTGAGGGTTCAAAATTTTCTCTATATCCTCACCAGCATTTGTTATTGCCTGTCTTTTTTATTATAGGCATCCTAGTGGATATGGTAGTATCTCATTGTGCTTTTAATTTGCATTTCCCTGAAGGCCACTAACCTAGTCTTTGTCTAACCAGAAAAGCATGCTTTTCAACAGCCAAACATGCATTTTCTGGAATTTCAAGTATTTTTTTAAGAAAACATATGCATTAAATATGTTCACACATATGCTATCTATTCTACTTAATTCTTAAAGTGGGAAGATTGGGTTGGTGGACTAGGAGATTGTCATACCAACCAAGTTCTCATTTCTCTTTCGTTGTGGGCATGTTAATCTTTCTCCTATAGTGAACTACACAATCCTAGAACACAGAATTGTTGGGCTCTTAACAAATACTACTATTTGTTCTGTGTCAAGTTCTTTCTATACATTGATTCCTTTCACTCTTACCACAACACAGTAGCAGCTATTATCCTTTTCATTTGGAGTTGACAGAGTGATCTAATTTGGCCAAGGCCACATTTCTAGTAAGAGTTGGAGTAGACATTCAAGCCAGGATCTGCCTTACTCCAAAGCCTGTGCTCATCATCACTGCCCCCTCTGGACTCTTAAATATTGTTGCTCAGTTGGGAATGCCATTTCATATGGGGCCCGAAGTATTCTTTCTAAGTCCTAGGCGATTATTGCTCAAGAGCCTTCCAACAACATCCCACAGTGTGGTAATTTTTACTTGTAATGGTTAATTGATAGCTTCTTGTATGTATCCTAGGCCTAAATCTATGTTAGGTCCTCTGAAAGAAAAAAATAACTATTATTTATTGAGCTCTTATCATGTGCTAGATGCTATATCAGGTCCTTGATATGCAGGGTGATACAGGGTGTCCCAAAAAAGGTATATACACTTCAATAGCGGATAGCTCAATTTTGAAAATGAAATGTATTATAATAAGCACTGCCTTTCTAACTATTCAAAGTGTGGGCATACTTTTTTTGGGGACACCCTATATATCATCTCAGTGAACATGTCCAACATTAAATAGTCTTGAAACAATTTACAGACTAGTTGGAGAGATGAGACATATAATTGCATGCACAACATAACATTAAAAGAGGGAAAAATACATGGCACCATTAAGCAGCATGTGATTAATTTCTAAGTGAATCATATAAACAACATGTGCAGTGTGGTTGGAGGAGGGTGTGAACACTGTGGGCTGCCATGAATTACTGTGGACTCGTTGAATGTGACTGTCTTACTGTATTAAATGGTAAAGTCTATCTTCATTTGCTAAACTATAGAACGTGAGATCTAGAAATAGGCTCTGGGGGAGGACAACTGTCGGTTTGTCCAGCACCCCTTCCCCACTGTCACCCCAGCCTCAGTGTGTTTGATAGAAAGCAAGCGCACCCAGAATTTGAGGGTGCTGGGAAAGATGGCCCACTGGACCAAGCCTTGGTCAGGTACACTTTCCTTCGTCACTGCTCAGCCAGGCCCCAACTGATGCTTCTAGGAAACAATCTGAATCTCGAGGGAAATCTGGAAGCAGAGCAACAATTTAAGTAACTGTAGCCCAAACTTGAGGGTCAGGAGAAGATGAGCTAGTTCTCTTTTAAATTTTCTTTAGATATAAATTACGGTCATTCTTCGAAGTGGTGCTTGTAGGGCTTGCAAAAGCCAGCAGAGCTATTATGACACTTTATTTACACTTGCTTGTATTTGTATTTAATTTCTGCCAAGAAATAAATTGAGTTTTGTGGGCTTTTATTTACAGCCCAAATTCAGCCACATTTTTCTTCTTTCAGTGTTTGGCCATCTTAGGCACAGGGTACGATTCTAGATACAGTCTGGAAAAGCAGTACTACATACAGGTTAAGAGCATCGCAGCTAATTGCAAGCTTTGGGCAGGTTGCCAAGGCTGTGTTTCTCAGTATACTTATCTGTGAAATGGGGCAGTTGTAGTACCTTAGCTGGTAGGGCTGTGTGGGGAAGGGTTAATACAGCTCAGCGCTTGCAGCAGTGCCTGGCTCAGAGTAAGTGCTCCAGACGTTTCAGCTGTTCTAACATCTTGACCCAAAAAAAGGTGTTGTGTATTTTTTTTTTACTATTTTAATTTTTAATAGATTTAAAAGGTCTCTGTAATTCTGTATCATATTCTTAGAGCTATTATGACACTTTATTTACACTTGCTTGTATTTGTATTTAATTTCTGCCAAGAAATAAATTGAGTTTTGTGGGCTTCTTACGGGGTGGTGGGGCAGACATTAATTGCATAAACAAAGCAAGGTTTTATGTTTACAAGATGTTTCTAAAAAGTTGAATTCTGTCTTTTAGACTTTTTCGTACCATTTGCTTTATTTATATAATTGAAATATACTGACCACTTTCATGTCTGCGTGTTTCATTTTATTAATTTTAATTTACGTGCTACACTTCCGGAAATCTGCCCACTGTGGAATGCAAAGTGCATTTATAGTGACCTTGTCTGTAGTCAGGGCCTCTGATGGCATCCCAGGCACCGAGCAGTGCTGGAGCAGCAGTTGCTACTCTTTTCGGTATTCTCTTTTCAAATATATTATGTTCAGGGCTATACTCGCATCGCTGCTAATTTGGAGGAAGGGGCCGGGGCAGAGTTTCTGAGTTAATTAGCTTCCACAGTTAATTTAAGCCCATGGCAGCAGCCAGTGAGCTGTGGCGGAGTCAGAGACAGCAGGAAGCCCATACCTATCCTATCTAATAAAAGAGAAACATGGTAATTAGCCATACCTCCACTACCCTTCCCATTGGCTAATCAGGGCGATATGCAAATTAACTGCCAGCCAAGATGGCAGCCGGCAGCCAGGCAGCTTGAAGTGAACAGGGAGGCTTGCTTGCTTCAGTGA
>NW_005354291.1:5407989-5427909 GCF_000412655.1 Myotis brandtii | reverse complement strand
ACCTTCCCTCTGCCACCCGGGAGCAGGCCTAAGCCAGCAGGTTGTTATCTCCCGAGGGGTCCCAGACTGCGAGAGGGCACAGGCCGGGCTGAGGGACCCTCCCCTCCCCCCGGAGTGCACAAATTTTTGTGCACCGGGCCTCTAGTTCAAATATAAAGAGAAAACATATAACATATGTAACTTAATTTCTTCTTGGGCTTCATGTCCTCTTTTTTCTTATAATATTTGAATATAATATCTTAAAAAGTAATGTCGATTTTAAGATAAATTTTCTAAGCATCGTGACAACCCAAATATATTCCTCCTGCAGAAAATACTGAAGTGTAACAGTCTCTTCTTGTCATGTTTTAAACTTACCAGAGAGTAGCTGAGAGCTTTGTGTTCTATGTGACGATCACTTTCCCCAACCCTATGGAATTATAAGGATAACCCTGTTTATTGCAAAAAGACATTGTAACCTCAGAGGAGGTTGTAGATTTATAATACGTTATTTAAAATGTTTGCAATTAGCCCAGACAGTGTGGCTCAGTGGTTGAGCACTGACCCATGAACCAGGAGGTCACGGTTCGATTCCCAGTCAGGGCACATGCCCAGGTCAATCCCTGGTGGGGGGATCAATGATTCTCTCTCATCATTGATGTTTCTCTCTCTCTCTCTCTCCCTCTCTGAAATAAATAAAAACATATATACATTTTAAAAAGCAATCAAAAGAACTTGCCAGGCAACCATATGAGTGTTGGACAGAACCTACCAGGAGAGATGTGGGAGGGGAATGGCTAGAACTTATAATAAAAACCAATTAGAATGAATTTTAGTGCTGTTAATGGTGATAAAATGAACACTTAAAAACACTGCTAAGTATTATTTATGGAGAATAAATTGGTAAATGTATGGGGAGATTACATATATCAAGATATTTATATATATTGATATATCTACATCAAGAGCCAAACACTGTTTTTTTCTAGTTTTATTGAGATGCATATAATTGACATATCACATTGTATAAGTTTAAGATGTATAACATAATGATTTGATATATGTCTATATTGTGAAATGATTACCATGATACAATTAGCTAACATCCAAGAACCAAACACTTTGATCAGAAATTCATTTCTGGAAAGTTATTTTAAGGAAATGATCAGATGAAGATTTACACATTAAAATTGTCACAACAATATTTATAATAGCTAAATGATAGAAGCAATTTAAATAAATGTCCAGAAATGAGAAGTGGTATATTACAACTAATCTACTTGAGGTAATATTATATAGCAATTATAATTTGTTAATAAGGGATTTCAATGACAAAAAAAATGCTCATGATAAAGAAACTATTGAATGAAAAAAGAATATAATTTTTCTACATAGTGTCATCACAACCATGTAAAAATATGTACGGAAAGAAGGCTGGTTATATCTGGACATGGGAATCTGCACTCCTACATCCAGATTCCCACATATAAACCAATAGGATTTAAAAAAATACTGAGCTTACTTTTATGAGAAAGAAATAAATCACAAATAACTCAGTTAATATAAAGAATTTGTTTATAACTGTATCCCACGGTAGCTCTTTGGGAAATGAGTTTATTCCTCTGCAACTTAAAAATGACATGTTTAATGATGACTCTGAGGCGCACTGCATTCTGAGACACTTCTGAATCAAGATGGTTTTCTCAGTATGGTTTTAATACTAGGTTAGCATACTGTCTTCGAACTTTTTTGTTGTTGTTAATCCTTACCCAAGGATATTTTTTCCATTGATTTTTTTTAGCGGGAGTGGAAGGGAGGAAAGGAGAGACAGGGAGAGAGAGAGCAAGAGAAAGAGAGAAACATTGATGTGAGAAAGACCCATCAATTGTTTGCCTCCCACATGTGCCTCAACCGGGGCCAGGGATCAAACCTGCAACTGGGTACATGCCCTTGACTAGAAATTGAACCCACCACCATTCAGTGCATGGGCTGATGCTCTAACCATTGAGCAACCAGCCAGGGTGTCTTCTAATTTTTTTGAAGCTGGTAGTCTATGTGCAGGATATACACAACTCTAAGTAGAAGATCCCAGTAACAGAGCACTGCATTCTCTCATCTTTATGGATCATCTGGGGCTTACCATCTTGTGGCTGCAAGTTTTATTCACTTAAAAATTACACTTTTATTAATAATTACTTAATTAGGATCTTACTTGGCCCCAAATAGTCTCTCACATGATGAGAATAAAGTGGTTTCCAAGTTTCTTTGGGCAACATTAAATACCAACTTGTGCCAACTGAAATGACAATTTCCACCACTAATACATGGGGCAATGAGGAAGGAGACAGACCACCAATGTGTTTCTCACAGGCCACTGCATCTTCCCATGAGCCTCTCCTGTGGTCCAGCTTTCCAGTGCTCCCAATAGAAGCCTGGCATCTCTCCAAGAAGTGAAAGGCTCCTTTTCATTCTCTGAGCTGCCATATGTTTTGTGTTGATGGTGATACTCTAAAGGTTTTGTGAAGTGGCCACAGGGCTTTGCTTGTACATGTGCCTTTGGACTAGTTTCTGAAGATTACTCCCCCCACACACACTGGCCATTTTGGTTGTTTTAACAGTTTTGTTTGCAATATGGGATACATATTTTGGTTTAGGATCAAATATGAGCTCCGAATTGAAGACAACTGTATTTGGCCACCACTAAAAACCCTCTCCTTCAAAACAGTGTCTGTTGCATCATGCTGCCACCGTGAGTGAGCAGTGGCAGCGGCATGGACAACCAACTGGGACTGGAAGTGTGAGTCCAGCTGAAGTGGTGGTGGACAATGTATGGCTTTGGGGAGAGTTGCTAGGAAAAAAATCAGGATCAGCCTTATAGAGCAAAGACTGATGGGAGAAGACTGACCTTGGGTGGTGGGCACACAGTGCAAAATACAGATCTTGTAACATAGAAACCCACAACTGAAACCTATATGATCATATTAACCGATGTCACCCCAATAAATTTAATTTTAAAAAGTAAATAAATTTAAAAAGTGTTAGGGAGGGGAGACTGGCTGGGTTAGATGGAAAGAGATGACAGAAGAGGACCCTTGGCATCTAAATAGATTTTTCTTGGACCAATCATCAACCTGGGTACTTGAAATTCTGGCATGAAAACATTCCTTTTGTTTAAAACACTGTTAAAATACTTTCAAAAGGTATCACACACTTACGTAGCTCTGCTTCTCTATTCGCATCTTTATGTTTGCTATGGTTATTCACAACACTTGTTCTCCATAGGAGAATTCACTGGGATGGACAGAAAGAAATGCCATGCAAGGAAAGTTCACTTTGATACTCTGGAACGTGGAAAGTTCTGGTGAAGAAACTATACAAGAATGGCAGGACAGGTGCAAGGTGGGGTTCACAGTGAGGGGACCCTGCTGTTCCAAGAGTTAGTGTGAGGGCATGGGGAATTGAGGGGCACCCAAGGGCCTCTGTACCTTCTGTTTTACAATTTTTAGCTAAGGGTGGCTCTAAATTAAGGTTTGGGGCACATGTGATGGGAAGATCAGTTTGGGAGCAGAGCACTAATTGATCTTAGTCATTGTCCTGGTGAACTTGGAAACGGGCTGAAGGCCAGGGGCTTATTACTGTCCCTAAAAGTGGAACCTGGAAGGCAGCAGGCATGGAGGCTGATAACAGAAATCCAGCCGAATGGAAGATGAGAAGACTTCTACCAGCTTGTCCACAGGTGGGACCCGCCTCCGGGGTGACATGGGAAGCCAGTGAGAGACAGGATGAGGCCCCTCCCGCCTCGCCCCTGCAAAGGAAAGCACGTGCAGAAGGGAAGGGAGACTCAGAAACGGAGTGCCATGCCTCCATTCAAAGAAAAATGACCCCTGCGCTGTGTAGCGAGGAAGGATGCTCTGCCTCCGTGGCCGCGGGCGGCCCTCTGGCGTGTTCCGCTTGACCTCCCACTTGACTCGTGGCACCTCGCCTGTGATGGACACCAGGACCCCTCCCAGGCCTCCACTAGGGAGTGCTGAAGTGTTAGTCCCATAATCCAGCCTGCAAGTGGCCAGCGAGATGGAGTGCACACAGCACGGTGCAAATTCCAGCCCCGTGGACACGCCCTCCGCGGCCCCGGCCGGCCTGATCTGGACGTGCAGACTGGGATCAAGATCCCCGATCAGCAGAAAGAGCGTCTGGGGCGAGGCCCCTCAGCCCCCCAGGCCGGTGCTGCACTTGGGATCTTTATTTAACCCACGCGGAGGCGGGGAACCCTGTCTATTTCAGCTCAGTGTAGGAGCCAGCCCGTCTCTCCAATGGCCTGAAACAAATGCAGCGCAGGCCACAGTGAGGCATGTCCTCGTGTGGTGCCGAAGGCTGCTTCCCCAGCCTCCCCCGGGAGGGCAAACCCTAAATACCATGAATGTTCTTACGAAAACACGGGGCTGTGCTGTCGGCTCCTCTTCGGGACCGCACCATGAAGCTGACCCACGGCCTCTGGGCCAGGATTCTCACTCCCTCTCCTCTGCAGCCTGTTCCCCGCCGGGGGAGGTTTGAGGATCTCGTCACCAGACACTCTGAACATGAGAAAATTATCTCTGTGATCGATTACTTACTGATTTCTTGGCTTATGTGTATAGAAATGTAATTTGGGGCAAATAGATAAGCTGAGGAAAATGAAATATCCTGGGAAGGAGATGTTGTGAAAACCGATGATGAAAAATCTGGATTTACAAGATTCTGTCTGCACTGGCACAGAGAAGGAACGCTGAGCAGAGGCTGAGAGGTAGTCCCAGAATAGACAGATTTGCACAAACCAGGAACGGTGGACTCTGAGAGCAAAATAGCCCTTCGTCTTCCACAGCTGAGGGGGCTTTACCTCGTCAAGGACTAACTTTCTCCCATTGAAGCAAATGCTGGAACACTCCCAGCTACGCTTGTGTGTGCTGCTTGTTCTAGGGCCCGAGATGGAAAAACTCACCTCAGGTTTATTCACCAATACTGTTCTTTCTCAGATTTCCCCTATAAATCTTATTCTGTGTAAAAATGTGGAGACTGATGAAAATAACTGACCCTCCAAATATCGTCTCCACAGACGTCCCAGGAGTACCTTAGACAGAGACGGAGAAGGAGCGAGTGAAGGGTCTGAATTGGGAATTGTTTAGACTGGACCGTTAGCTGTGTTAATAGTGTCAAGTCATTTGCATTGCGGTTATGTGATTTGCATTTTTTCATTGGTCGTCTGAAAACTGACGTACCTGCTCACCACTTCTGGATTTTCAATGTGTCCAACACTTCTTACTGCTGCGAGAACACAGCATCAGGGTGGCATCCTACTGACTGTTATTTGATTAGAAAAATTAAGTGAAGAAATAATACCAGTTAGTTTTCTTTACAGCAAAGTACATTTTCGCCCCTACTGTCCTTTTCACTTTGTAAATTATTATTACAGATTAGTTGGAACATGGAAAAGTAGAAAGGTTACTATAATGAACCATCATTAACCCACCACCCCAGACATTTTTCAGTCTTCACTAGTCTTGTTTCATATAAATCTCCACCAACTCACCTCTCTTTACATTTTGAAGCACAACTGGAAAATCATTTCATTTCATACTTAAATATTTCAGTATGTTTTAGAGTTTATTTTAAGCCCCAGTGTAGGGCAATAATTTAATTCCAGAAATAAAAGAATCTTTGAATAATAATACCCTTCTTTGAGAAAGAAATTTTTCTCCATTTATAAAAAAAGAGTGCCCCTCTATTTTTAATGGAATGTCTCCTCTAAAATGACTTCTACTAACCTGATTTTTTGGTGGGGAGGGGTCAGTCCCAGAAAAGGATTTTACAAACTTAGATTTGTTCCTGGCCCTAAGTAATGTCATCTATTGCTCTCTTAAATTGTAACTGGAGACTGGTCGATATTTAAATTGTGTCCCAAGACCAGCATGGGGGTTGGCACAGGGCACACTTAAATCCTTTAATGAAAAGCACAACTTTATTTGAAATAAGGGAATTTGATATGTTTTATTACATTTGTGCTTTATAGCTTTCTACTGCTCAAACAGAAATCCGAAAGTTTACATGTTCCTGGCAACCGCGTTGCCCTTTAAAACTTGAAATAAACACAATCTCTTTGATGAGTGACCCTTAGTGTCATAACTGGTGGGAAAAGTGGAATGAAAGGAGCTGGCAAAAACCATGAAAGTTTTATGGAACAAATGCTACCAAAATAGAACCACAAACTCCTGCTAGGTGACAGTCAACAAAATACATGTGTGTTTCGATGCATCTCTTATGGAAACCAAGCTGACGTACTATGTCAAATCTTGCTCAGTTCACTTTGTTGGAATTGCACTAAAAAATAAAAAAATTCCTGGGCTGCAAAACTAAGCCGAGGTGTCACATAGCCCTTGGGTGGAATATGGACCACAGTGTTCCTCCCATTTATATTTGGAAATCGAAGCATAAGCGAGGCATCGGCATTTCAATGGTAAATGAAAGGACTCCCGTTCCTCTTTCCCCAGATCAGCTACTTTTTCAGTTCCTTCTCCCTGTGCTCAGAAAACAGCGTAGGAGCTGAGCTCCTGTGAGAACCTGTCTGATTTAAGCTCTGCCAGGAAAACATGAAGTAGTTTACCTTACACTACACTGCAAGCTGGGTGAATAGTGGGCTGATCCAAAGGGGATAACAGGTCAGAGCCCTGAATAGAAGCGCAAGGAAATCCATTTCCAAATAGGTTTCACTCAGCATCCCCGGGTCCTGTGCCCGGTTTCAGATCTCTGTTTAGGTTCCCTTTTCAATAAAGCTCAGTTGATTTTTCAGTTCATTGAAAAGCGGTAGGAACATGTCAAAAAACCAGAGAGCAGATGGGACCGTGGCAGCTTCCTTCCACAGAGATGGCTATCGGCACTATCAGACATCTCCAGTCCTCGCTCCTGGGAACAGGCCTGCGCGCAGATAGTGTCTGAGGATTAATTGGCAAGAAGCTGTCTCCTGATATTGGGTTTCTTCCTTCCCTGGCTGACAAGTAAACACCACTCCCACCCGTTTACTGTGCTCTTGAGAGCAGCTCTGACTGAAACAGCCCTGGCAGACCTGCCTGCCTCCACATTGTCGTGCACCTACTGGCTATTCCCAGGGACCAGCGTGTGGTTAGAAAGAAAAACAATGGCTCTCTTGGGCCGCAGTATAGAATGGCAATGGGAGGAAATGACAGAGACACAGGAAGCAGGGAGAGAGGTTTTCTTACACAAACAAGCCCAGGGAGGAACGGACTAGGAAAACAAAGGTGAACTGGAGAAAGCAGCCACTGTTCCCCTGGGAGAATGTGGTCAGGGCAGGGGCCTCCGACAGCAGCGGAGCCCGGCCCTGGCGCCTTGTGGCACTTCGCTGACCAAGACTTTGGGAGCTCCTGGAGGCTGAGGCACCACAGAGGCCGAGAAGGAAACCGAAGAATAACTAACCCCTGGGTTTAGCGTCTCTGTGAGGTGTTACCCCGTCCCTGTGGGACTCGGGAGCCAGCTGCCTTGCCTCTTTCTGCCTCCGCATATAGCACGTCAGGGAATATCCATGACCCCATGCACAGCTCCCGCCCTGGGATCAGGATTGATCTCTGGAATTGCCTGCTCAGTTGTTCTCTTCTTGCCAAAAGCAGGAATTCTTAGCCTTTTCAACAGATGCCGTGCCCGTCCTCTGTCCTTCCTGGTTTAGGAGCTGATTTCTCCGGGATAGAACCCTACCTTATTGCTCCTGTGTCTGCATTCCCATAATTCCTGGTAAACATCTGCATTACCAAGCCTGCATGCTCTCTTACCATTACTTGTTCCTCCATAACCTTAGCACAGTGCCTGCACTTAGTAGGTGTTCAGGAAAGGCATGAGACATGAAGTTACTTGAACTTCCTATCTGTACTCTTGCTCTCAGGTAGAACTTCCCTGTCCTTGAACTTCTGATATTGGCCATTCCCTGGTGGCCCCTCTTGGCCACATGCAGCATTTATTTGTTCTTTCTTTGAGAACTTTCTTTTGTAAAGGAACAAGGGAGAGTTCTGATAGAACAACCAGAAACTCTTTTTTATTGGGGGTGGGGGCAGGCGGGGGCAGGCATGTTAAGAGTATGACCTAACATGGAGAATATGATATTTTTAATATTCCTTTGTGAGATTAGTCTTAGAAGATGTTCCCCCATCCTCACCCATCCCCCCAGTGCAAATGATTCAGCTAGCCTGATATTTTTAATATTCCTTTGTGAGATTAGTCTTGGAAGATGTTCCCCCATCCTCACCCATCCCCACAGTGCAAATGATTCAGCTAGGGGCAGCTCCAAGGGTGGCTTGGGGGTGGTGGTGGTGATGGCTAGAGCTGCCCCTGTAATATCCACTGCCTCTCCCTAAGTCACCATGAAAAAACATGACATATTTCTTATATGCACTGTGGGGGGGGGGGGGGGGGGGTGATGGCTATAGAGCTGCCCTATAATATCCACTGCCTCTCCCTAAGTCGCCATGAAAAAAACATGACATATTTCTTATATGCACTATTTGATGTGTGAATATTGCTGTTTTCTAAATGTGGTCATTAATAGAAGCATCTATGCCAACCTAAGCTGGAGTTTCCTAAAAGGTAGATGGAGACATGAAGAAGGTTTTGTCAGAGCAAAAGGAAGCTCCAGCTGAGCCCAGAAGGAGGTGGCCCAGAGCAGGTTTACTCCCTTAGAGAGGGTTTCACTTTTGGGGAAATCTCCTCTTGAGCTATGAAGTTATATTTAGCTTCCAGTTTGGTTTTTCTTCTTTCTTATTTTGTGATTTCTCCTTAATTTTGCCAAACTATTCAGTGACATCTACATACCCTACATGTGTGGTGAGGTTGTGGCGAAAGGAAAAGGTGGGGCAGCAAATGGAGGTGAGGCCTGTCTCATAGTCATCCTTCCTCTTTATGGGCCCTGGAGGAAGGAGAATTTCACAGGGGTCCTCACTAAACAGTAGCCAGGTAAGTCATGGCCTGTGGCCCATGGTGCGGCAGGAAGGAGCCCTCAGCTCAAGGAGCAGTGGTCAACCAGATGACTGGAAAGCAGGAGTAAGACAGAGGAAAGAAATCCTAAAGTGGAGGGAAAAAAACACTATTGGAGTCACAATGTAATTGTGTGATTAACTGTTTATGTATATCTCTCTCATTAAATTACAAACTCCATGTAGCCAGTGACTGTCTCCAGAGTTATATTCAATAAATATTTGTTGAGCAGGTGAATAGATACATTTATTACACTATTGATTTTTTAAAATAGTTTCCAATTTATTCATTCAGTCATTAAAAACCACAAAAACACATTGACTCTTGTCTCTGAGCTGAGCACTGGACAGAAACAGAATAATGTAGACCAGTGGTTCTCAACCTTCTGGCCCTTTAAATACAGTTCCTCATGTTGTGACCCAACCATAAAATTATTTTCGTTGCTACTTCATAACTGTAATGTTGCTACTGTTATGAATCGTAATGTAAATATCTGATATGCAGGATGGTCTCAGACGACCCCTGTGAAAGGGTTGTTCGACCGCCAAAGGGGTCGCGACCCACAGGTTGAGAACCGCTGATGTAGACCAAACAAGGAAGCTTCCTCATTACTTCTCGGACATACGTCCTCAGACTTGCAGAGCTTACCTGTAGAATTCATCCTTGCAAGAAGTTATTTTCATTCGTCATGGCGAAAACCAGCCCCTGCATATGCTGTTCACTTTTACTGAACTTACTGATGACTTCGCTATTTCTCTCAGTTGGAATGACCTCTTCCCTTCATCTTTCCAAAGGATACTTAGGATTCTTAGAAGCTTTAGCTCATTTATCCCTCAACAGCGAGAGTTTGGTTGAATTTAAGTGAATTTCTAAGGTTAGGACCGATCTCCAGATCTGTGAAGGTAGAGATGAGTCTAGATTTGACAATAAGCTGATGTACACAGCACTATTTCTACATGTTCTGGAAGTTAATAAAGCTGCTAGTCTTAGTCTTGGGCAATGACTTCCAGGCTGGAGATTTTGAAACTAGAAAGAAACTTTAAAAACAATCTTTACATTTTTCTCGTTTTATAAATAAGGATAAACGACAGAGGACTTAGCTCCTATTTTCAGCTCTCCATATTTGGTCGTCTTAGGCAATTCCACTCAACATCTCCTTAGTTTTCAGTAATCTGCCCTATCTACCAGGTAAGATTTTAAAGAGATTAAAGATATGCAAATACTCTGAGTAGCTTAAATGTAATGCCTCTGGAAAGCTAGGTGGAAGCCAATGCAGTTTTCTAGTTCCTGGGAAGTGGATTCAGAGAAAGCAAATCATGACTATTCATTTAAATGAGATAATATATATAAAACTCTCAATATAGCAGACCCAGAGTCAATGCTCAATAATGCTTGCTATTATTATTTTTTATTTTTATCTTGGAAAATATAATTACTTTAGAGCACTTTATTGAGCAATTGCACTTGAAAATAAACTTACCTTGGTTTATAGTATACTGAAAACAATGTGCATGGAGTATCTTTATTTTGATGAGCACAACAAGCCCAAAAACAATATTTTCAGGTTGAAGGTATAAAATCCATGCATTAAGATCTGGAATTAATCCCAGAGAACAAATTTTATTCCTCAATAAGTTCTTATCTTTCTTTATCTACATTATTTACCTAAAGCATCTTGGGTTAAAATGTTGTTTTTAAAGGTCAGATTAAAGTGACAGTTATGAATCTAATGGTTTTTGCATAATTGCTACACATATTTAGATAAAATTTCCTATAAGTTCAGAATTTGGGGAAAGCAGATATAATAATAATACTTCCTACTTATCCATAACATTTAAATAACTAGAACACAAAGATGAGGTGATTTTTACCAAATGGTTGGAGCTTCAAAGAGTAAATTCATATTTAAAACAAACAAAAGCCCTCACTTTAGGGAGAGGTTTGCATCAATTCTTTTTTTTTCTTTTCTTTGAGCTATAGCTCAATCAATTTTTTTTTTAATCTAACAGCAGGAACTGCTGAATGGAAATATTCATTCTCCAGGGGGGACATGCAAAGGCAATTGAATGTGCAAAAAGTGATTATAAGGGAAAATTATAAATAAATATCTCAGGCCATTGTTACTCATTCTATAGCTTTCCTTCCAAATTTATGGTTTTCTTCTTGTTGTTATATAGACTGATGGGCTGCACAGTTCCTCACGGTGCTTCTAATTTGATATTTGACTTCAGTTAAGTTTTACTTAAAATAGATCCAAGCGGGAATAGAATGCCTTGTGAGAGAGTTAACTCCATCGCTGGATGGGTAGTCAGATTCCGGATGACTGTCTGCTGAGGATGCTGAAGAGAGCATCCTTTGGGAGTTGGCCTATATGGTGAATAGAATCTTTTCCAATTCCTGTGATCTTACTCTAAAGATTTAAGTTAACATAAACTTAAGTCTTTTATTATTTTTCCATTTGTGTATTTGGCATTTTAATTAATTTTATGGTGTCTGTTCTTTTTCTATTTATGCAGCTGCATACTTGACTTTAAAACCACTTGAGAATTGTTGGTAATGCCTTAAACAATTGTCACCAAGAACTCCTCCCACGACTATTCACCTGCGGAAGAGTAGGGGGAGATGAGTAAATCTGGAGTGATGATGACAGGACCATAAAACCCAGTCCAGGGAGTGTGATGCAAGGAGGCAGAAAGGGAACAGAAAAATCATTAGAATAATTTAGTTGCAATTTAAGAAGCAAAAAACTAAGATAGTGAGGTTTGTAAAGATAATCAAATGTTTTCTCAAGGAAAGTAGAGGAGGCACGTCCCAGTTGGTGACTAAGGGGCTGCCTTGTTTAGTGCAGCCTTGTTCATGATGAAAAATGGATTCGCATCTAAATTGCCTAGTAGAGTTGTTCTACCACTGTTTCCTCTTCTCCTCACTGCTGCTATTTCATTGGAGTTCTATATTTTTCTTGGGTTAGTTCACCTCATGGATATGGTCCTGCTTGAATTCTCCCAGAGCCCTTCAACCTTACATACTTTGTGAAATTGGGTCCCTGGGGGATTGAGCAAATGCTTAATCACCCGCTCATATGTCCGAGAGTGGGAGAAGAAGTAGCAGCAGCCAGTTGCTGAATTTTTTTTTGCTGAATTTTTTTGGCCACCAATTTCAGAAAGACATGGAGTCCTAGGAAGGAGCTGGTAATCAAGTTTGTACATAAATGAGAAGGATTAATAGAGAAACTTGGTGGTGATGGATGTTAACTAGACTTACTGTGGTGACTTACTATCATTTTGTAATATATTCAAATATCAAATCATTATGTTGTACCCCTGAAGCTAACATGATGTATGTCGATTATATCTAAATGTTTTTAAAAAGTAGAAAAACTTAGGCCCTAAACTATGGAGCCATAACATTTTTGAACTAGCAGACACCTTAGAGATGATCTTGTTTACTGATTCTGCACCCTGTCTGTACATTGGAATTATCTTGGTTGCTTTTGAAAACAGTACCAATATTGGGACTTGGCCCTAGACCAGTGGTCGGCAAACTGCGGCTCGCGAGCCACATGCGGCTCTTTGGCCCCTTGAGTGTGGCTCTTCCACAAAATACCGACTTCTGCGCATGGGCCACCAAGTTTTAATCACACTATACATGCGTGCCCACGCGTGGTATTTTGTGGAAGAGCCACACTGAAGGGGCCACAGAGCCGCATGTGGCTCGCCAGCTGCAGTTTGCCGACCACTGCCCTAGACCAATTGATTTCCTTGAATTGGCCTCATGGAAATGACCTTATTTTTCTGAAAAAGAAAATAAGGCCTGTGGGTTCCATTAATTGCACCAGGTTCCCAAACAAGTGGTGGCAGAGAGGCCAGCACCAGCCTCAGGGCAGGGTGCTCCCACTCAGAAAGGTGTGTTGTTGTTTTTTAAATCCCATTTTTCTCCTTCATCTCATTTTTTCAGTTACAGATAGTAATGGGTGTCACCCTCTGTTTCTTCACCCCATTGCTTTACCTCTGCGTTCACCAAACATCCACTACATCTTGGAAACTCCAGACTGTTTTGTTTATCTAAAAAGCCCCTGCCCAGGGACTCTTGGAACATAACCAAGATCATGTGAAGTTGATGAAGCTCCCACATGAATGCACACTCTCTTGAGGTGAAATTGACCAAGCAGGGGTTCAAAAGGGCAAGAAATGTGATGGGAATGGGTTAAATGTGCAGGAAGGCATTCTTGTCTTCCACCCTCTCCATTAATTCCAACCCCTAAGCGACACTGTGGTTAACTGGGTCACATAAGCGGCTCCCAGGTGGCCCAGCCAACCTCAGGAGGAGAGGTTTGTGGCCCGCTGACCGGAGGGCAGCGTTTTCCATTACAGAAGTGAAATGAGGCTCTAAGGCTGGAAAGGGGACATTGTCATTGGGGGGTGGCGGATTTTACAACCCAGAGCCAAAACTCAAAGCTCTCAGTCTTCCTCATCCCCTCCCCACCACATTTCTTTTCACAAAGCAACAAATTCTGGCCAGTTATCACTTATGCTCCACCCCATTCTTCTAAGTCAGCTTTTGTGCAGGAAAATAGAGGACTGTTTTCATTGCCTTATCAGCGTCCCAGGAAAGGGGAAAGGAGCGTCTGGCCTGCTATCTGCGCCTCGCTGGGGACAATGAAACGCTGAAAGCAGGCTCCATGGGCGAGGGGCTGCCACTTCAGACCCGCAGAGTGTCTGGGAGGACCAGGGAAGGAGGAGGTGGAGGAGGGGCTCTGCTTAACCTTCTGAAAACATAATAGCCCCTGGGGTGGGCTGCTGCAAACAGGAAGGGTGTGGGCAGGATCTGAGTGCAGCTGCCATTCTGCTCATGCCGCCCATTCCCACAGCCTTTGATCAGCAGGCAAATAGCATTTTGTGCCCTGAGATAAATGCCTGGTCAGAGGGGGTGTGTGGCTGTGGAGGGGGATAAGGATTAAAGATGAAGGTGCTTTATAGACTGCCTTAAGGATGATGCGTGTTTCAAAGCGGGGTTCAGGGAGGTGATAGGTGCAAGCAATAGGAAGGTTTCCTATGGATGCATTCCTTCATTCAAGGCACTATGCTACAAGGTAGGAGATGCAATGGTGAATAATACACAAGCCGTTTCTAGTTTAATATGGTGAATCACAAGCATGGGGAGGTTATTTTGGATGTCAGAAATTATGGAGTGGGATGGCAAGAGGAAGAGTACTCTTTTACTAGTAGACTATACACCTTCTTCTGACCATAGACTCCACCGCCATCCCTGCCCCTCCCCACTTGGGAGGTGTGCCCTGCAGTTGAGAGTCACTGAGAACTAGGACACTTCAGGGCATGTAAACTTGGTGGAGGCAGATTAATAAAAACAAGGGAAACTGCTGTTTGGTCTAATTGCAAAGCTGAAGCTCATACAAAAACAAACAAATAAGCAAATAACAACCAAAACCTTCAAGTACTCAGTAAAGAGTGTTATTGCAATCAGAGAACTGGAGATCTGAAACAGTGACAGTAGAGAGGAAGGTTCCTTCCAGCCAGGGTGGTGGTTGTGACTGTGATGGTGGGTGTGTGAAGAGTGTCACAGACGGCAGGATTCCTAGAAGAGGCCTTGAAGGGGGGGGTGAGATGAAATTTACATCTGTGGTGATTGGCAAAGGATGACGGGAAAGTTGGGAAGGGTGGAAAGAACATTTGGGAGGGGGGCAATAATTGTAATAGAGCTGAGTGGTGGGGTGAACACACCTAATAGAAAATAGCTCACTCGGGCTGAGGATGTATATGTTTACCCCAAGAGACAGAAGGCTGGAAAGTAAAGTGGAACCATTCTCTAGAGGGCTTCCTAGGTAGACCAAGGACTTCAAACGGTGACCAGGCCATAGTGAGTTTTATCCTTTCACCCATCACTTACCAACCCTACTTTCCCAGAGCCTGAAGGAAGTCCCCCAGCTTCTGTAGTGTGATGCCCTGCCTCTGGGCCACACACAAAGTCTGGGGGCAAGATACCATAAAAGTTCAATAAATAGTCTAAACCCTTCCTGACACTCCAGGTGAAGTCCTCTTACCTAATTCATTTATTAACTCATAAGACAAATATCTCATAAAGGTGTCCTATTTGCCAGGCATTATTCCCAGCATTTAGGGGATACAGCATTGAACAAAAATGCAAATCCTTGCCCCCAGTGACATTCAAACTGGGGAAAAGCAGGCAACAAACAAATGTAGCAAGTCAGGGTTATGGAAGAAGAAGGCAGGGTGAGACATTAGCGAGAAAGAGAGATGGTGTTGGTGGGCTAGTTTATGTAGGACGGTCAGGGAAGGCCTTTCTGATAGCTCAGTGACACTGAAGTGAGGAAACAGCATCTCAGGCAGAGGGAATTGGGAAGAGTTGGTCAACTCTATGGTCAATGCAAAGGGGAGGGACATTGCCAAGTCCACTTATGAGGGACACATACACCTGCTCTGTGGAAGGGAGGGGAAAGGTAAGGGAAAGCCGGTGCTGTATGCTTGACCTGGAAACAATCCCATGCTGCCTTTGGGAGCTTCGCCCCTTGGTGGCCAATTCTGGGTGTTGCTTGGTGTAGCCTTCTTAGGATGGAGGCAAAGTTTACCAAAAATATCTCCATTGGCCTGATTTTTGTGAGCAATCCTGGATTAGAAAAATGTGGTTTAGAATTCTTCTGACATTGAAGGTGGTTTTGGACGGAGACTATAAAGTTTTAAAAGGGTGTTGAATTGTTAGGGGTGGGGAAGGCCTCCCTCTAAGTCACTTCCTGGTTAATCCAAAAAGGCTTTCTCCTTTGAGGTGAAAGGGAGGATAACATCTCTCTTGCCCGCTTGCAAGCTAACAGCTCACCAATGAACAATCAGCTCATGTCAGAGTTTTCTTTGGCAGGTGAAATCCCTGTTAAAACACTGCAGAATTTGGTATATTTCTCCATGCCCTGCAACTGCCTGCTGCTTACCCAAACTTTTGTAAATGTAGTTGGAAAGGTTCAAAAAAAGCATGTGTGATAAAAAAAAATGTGCGTGGAAAAATTGGTAAGCGGAGTGAGTTCAGCAAGAAAGTTGAACCATAGAAATGCTCATTCCTGGAGGGCTAAAAAAAGAAAAATACCTTAATTTTTAAAGAAAAGTTTAGACATAATTAAATATTAACTAAAGTGGAGAGTGGCTCCTCATAACTACTCTCAGCCTTCCAAAAATATTTTATTTCATTTTAATAAGAGAAATGTAACTTAAAAGGGATATTGAAACTTTCCCCTATTCTTTCCTTCTATTTTTGTGATGTCATTTTGTTAAGTGGGACCACACCTGCAAGATTCCTTTTAAGGAGCTGAAACCCGTTTCCTGGATTGCTGTGGGGCTCTTCTGTTTAGGCCCCTGTGGGATCTTAGCCATGGATGTGTTGGAACCTCTGAAATAGCCAGCAATGTGTTAAGTATATATGGGCTGTTCAGCTACATGCTCATCAAACAGGGAGTTTTAAAGTAGAGAAGGAAACCTATTCTGAGGGGACTTTATTTTGTTCTGTATTGGGTCTCTAGACCTAAACATGCACACGTTCATACATACATGTATATTTGCACACATACAGAAATCTCTAGAAAATATGGTCGCTCTACTCATGACCACTAAGCTATTTTCTTTTTCTCCAAATCTCTTGGAAAATGGCCTGGGGCTGCTTTAATGCTCTCTTTGTTCCTTTACAGAGCAACATACCCTTGATCATGAAACTACAGCCTGTGCGTGGGATCTAGGTTCTGTCCCAGCCTTGAGGAGCATCTGCCTGAAGCTTGGAGCTCCGGAGTGACCCTGGAGCCCTTTGGCCTGGGCCCAGCTGCAGGTGGGTGGGACTACTGAGTGCTGGCGGAAGGGGGTTCTCCTCTCACCTACTCCCACAGTGGTGCTTTTGAATAATTGGTAAACCCAAGAGATGAAGCATTAAACCGACTTCTCTGTTTTGGGATTTTTTAAAATTTTTTTTAATTTCGAGGGCAGGTCCAAGCTAAAGCAGAAACTATAGGCATGTATAAAATCCTTCTGATCCAAACTTGCAACAGTTGGCAGAGGTCATCCCCTTGGGTGTAGTTGATCTTTCTTCAGTTACTATGGTCTGAGAAACTGCGTATGCAACCTAACTCCTTGAGGTTCACTATGGCTCAATAGGGTAGCAGTTTCTTCCTTCTAGTGGTTGTAGGGCTTTAATGAGACGTTTGTCAGCACCCACCGCCATTCTTAGCACATGGTTAGTGCCCGATGCACACTAGCTCCCTTTCCCTTATCTATAAACAGAACATGAGCATTGGCTCAGGTGCTCCGGCCATGGGTTAATACTCTGTGCTCAGACCCTCCTGACTGACATGTCAACACGATATTACCCTTTCAGTTGTGAAATCACATGAAATTCCACGTTCTAAAACTCAGCATTAATTCATTCAACACGAATGTCTGCTAGACTCTGCTAAGCTCTGGAGGTGTCAGCGAAGGGTGGCCCCCCTCTGAAAGCAGTTCTGGGTTTAGGGGAAAGCACCTGACAGACAAGGATTACTGGAGTCCATCAGGATGGAGGATGGAGGATGGAAAAGGTAGTGGGCAAACGTATTTAAAAAAATTTTTTTTATTAATTTCAGAGAGGAAGGGAGAGAGATAGAAACATCCATGATGAGAGAGAATCATCAATGGGCTGCTTCCTGCGCGCCCCTTATTGAAGATCGAGCTCACATTCCGGGCAGGTGCCCTGACCTCCTGGTTCATAGGTCGCGCTCAACCACTGAGTCATGCCGGCCCTGCAGCAAGAGCATTTTTAATAAGGAAACACAATGATTCAGATGGAGGTGGCTCAAGAAACATACTTGAGGGGAAAAAACCAATGCTCTTAAATACATTCATTGTCAAAGTCTAATTTTTATAAATAATGATGGAAATTAAATTAAAAAAATAAGGTGTTTTTATCACCCTGCTCCTACATTTTTTGGTAACCCTCGATCCTATTTACCAATAAAATTACTCTTTCTCCCACACCTTTTCCATCATCACATCCAAAGAAAACAAGCACTCAGATAGTTAAGTTCACTCAGCTCTCTCACAAGACATGGACCTCTATGGGTGTGTCTTCCAAGCTGTCAGGTTTGGGCTGAGGTCTCAGTGCTGCAAAAAAATATGTGCAGGCTCACCGGTTTAGAGACACATGAATTCATACCTTATCTCAGGTGCACATCGGTGTCCATGGCTCATTCAGATGTATTCAGCTTGAATGAGGAGTAAGCATTAAGTGTGCATCATGGTCACTGTATAATAATTGCTGTACCCTGTGATTTGAGTTTTGCTGTGATAATGACTTGGGTTGGAGTTGTGTTTATATAGCACTGCAACAAACTGAAAAGTGAAAAGGCTCAACGAACTAGATGATTATGTTACCTTCCTGTCATACCGATGGTTTTATTATTTTCTACATTCACCAGAATACATATTTTGGTGGTTAACAAGTACAGATTTGAATGGGTGAATGTCCCTTCCACCTGGTGTATGTTATTTTTGCTATGGCCTAACTTCATCAAGACCTGCTTTTTTTGTTTTTTGTTTTTTTTTAATATATTTTATTGATTTTTTACAGAGAGGAAGGGAGAGGGATAGAGAGTGAGAAACATCGATGAGAGAGAAACATCGATCAGCTGCCTCCTGCACACCCCCTACTGGGGATGTGCCCGCAACCAAGGTACATGCCCTTGACTGGAATCGAACCTGGGACCCTTCAGTCCGCAGGCCAACGCTCTATCTGCTGAGCCAAACCGGTCAGGGCAAGACCTGTTTTTATAAGAAGAAACCACTTGGTGTTTACTTTAACCAAGACTGAAAACTCCACATACAGATTGAGGCACCCGGGTCTGTAGCATTCAGACTTATTCAGAGTATAATTGCTCCGTCTACCAGAGGTGGGATTGCTGATGTGGCAGGGTTGGTGTTCACTGTTTTGATTTGTCATAGTGTCCGGGAAAAGGGTAAGTCCTATATTCCTGTAAGGTAGAGCCAGTTGCTGTTCTCAAGAGAATTTTCTTTTTCATTTGAAGTGGCCTGTGTGAGATGCGGATGGCTAAATGATTCCATAATGCACGGCGTCTCACACATCTTAACCGATTAGAAAGGGCTGTAGAGAATTACATGGAATGAATCCCATCCAGAAGGTTTAGGGATGGCCTCAACTACTCAAACTAGTTACTAGGTTTACAATGTCACAAGAGCCCATTAAAGCTGTGTATCTCTGGGCAGTCTGTCTATTATTTCCTGTGAGCAGTGTATGTGTGTGTGTGTGTGTGTGTGTGTGTGTGTGTGTGTGTGTATGTGTGTACAACTGTGTCAGTATTTGTTAGGGGTTAACATTAAGCTCTCACATTCATTTTATTCAATCTGCCAAGCCACGAGACCTTTTGAAAATGGCCCCCTTTTTACATTTATATAAAAAACATGCCATTTAGTTGACTTATCTTGACTTTTTCAAGTGTTTGTTTTGAAGTTTCATTTTATACAGGAAATAGACATAATCACCAATAAATTTAACTTTAATGACTTAGACCCTGGGAGCCTTTCCTGGTTGGCAAAAAATTCCCTATGCTGCAAATCCTCCCTATGGGATATCCTATTTTTTATCTGGAGTTGAAAGTCAGGATTAATCCAGATGATTAAGAAAATCTTCTAAAAGATACCCTGCATCCTCTTTAAAATTAAACTCGACTTGGAAGTTTCCTTTCATTTCTTACTAAAAACATAGTGTCAATAATAAAAGTAAAAGTAGATCACAGGAACTTTGGTGTTTTTCATAGGTGCTTTTGGTATATTTGGGATTCTCCCATTTCACTACACCCCCCCCCACACACACAAATGACATTAAAATTTTGAATCAACTGATTATTAATAACCAATATTAAAATTAAGCTTATCCAAT
>NW_005354291.1:5349367-5407966 GCF_000412655.1 Myotis brandtii | reverse complement strand
TTCTTTCATTCTTTCAATTAAATTACACACATCATATGTACTGTAAATGTGTGCTTGAGTGAACACACACACACACACACACACACACACACACGCAGAGTTAATCTGCTGTGTCGATTCTGAAAGCCATAAACCTTTCTGCAGATAGCATTACCCAAGGTTTCTCACCCTTCCCTTTTGCTTTCTAAGGCGTGGAACAATGTGACTCCTTCCCAGACAGTCAGACGTGCTATAAAAAGTAACATCAGCCATGGGAATTATAAAGGGAGAAGGGATATGCCATAAACAGGGATAAACATCGTCCTTTACGCAAAGCTGCCAGATCCCTTTAAGCAGAGAACTGCTCCTTGTCCCCACTGTGGCCCCTCTTTCCTGTCCAGGGACCAATGAAGCGGGCTTTCCCTCCAAGTGACCCATCGTGAGAGGCTTAGATAAGGCACCAAGTTGCCCTCAATAGACTTCAAACCCCCATCCCTGGGACAAAGTGGGAAAGCTATACTTTTGTTACCCTCTATCAAAGAGAAAAAACCCAAGGAAAACATCCACTGGACAAAGCCTACTTTATGTGCTGGGAAACCCTGATCCTTGACTATTGTCTCCAGACTTATTTGTGCAACAGAGATGATTTTTCAGAGGTTTAGCAAAATTATCAGCAGGGCAACTTTAATGCTGTATGTTTATTTGGTTAGTACCCTCTCCATTTTCTGGGGGAAGAAAGCATTCAAGCAACTTCCTTTAAACAAAAGTTACAGAGGGAAGAAGATAATGTTCATTTCTGAATAGAAAAGGCCTCTTGCTGTGAAATGCTCTGATATAATGAGAAGGGTACTTTAGGCCAAGCCTTAAGGAACTTATATACATGTAATGTATAGATATACCATATTTATATTTTTATTATATTGGACATATACATTTTTATTTCAATTCTTTTATATTTGAGTAAGTACAACTACAAACCATCATGACTTTTTCTGAAAATCTCCCAAACCAAGTCACTTTTCAATTATATGTAGCTTTCAGCTTGTGGGAGAGATAGAAAATGAAGGGGTAGGTGGAGAGAGCCAACAACAGAGAGATGGAGGAGGGGAAGCCTGGGTTTGGTGGCCCAATGGTCCAGGTTCTGACACTCAGTTCCATACCTTGACCACCAACAGACCCTAACAAGTCTTATTTTGTTTTGATATTTAAGCTATCATATTGGGATGAGAGCACCTCTTTTACAGGTCTGCAGTTACACATGTGAAAACCTCCCCTGCAGAGCAGTCATGAAAAGTAAGCGTTAAGTGGTTAGGTACCAAGGGCAGATACCTCAGAATGACTTTGTTTCCTATGCTGCCTCCTTTGAGAGGTTGAGGGAGTCTTGAGAAGCATTTAATATATTATGCCAATGAATTTTCAAACCAGAATTTATATTCAGTCAACAAATATTTATTACTGATTTTGTGCCAGGCACTGTGCCAGACACCAGAGGAATTCTGCAAAGGGCTTCACGGAGCCTCAAACATTTGATTTGAATTTTATTCTAGACATACACTTTTAACTATTTGAAAAAAGAATAGAAACGGCATGCATGCTCAATGTGCTATATACTAAATTTTAACTCTTTTGATACCACTAATGCCTTGACTTGTGCTCTCAGGTTAACTCAATTTTGTATAAACTCAGAATATAGCTTCTTGTGACTGCTCTGAAATTATTTTTACTTCTAAATATGCCATTGATTAGGAGTGTAATGGTGCTTAAATGTTTTTTTGAAAACTCAGGCCTACTCAAGTGTACTGGTGTAAAACTGTACAAGTACACTCCAGGGTTACATGAACGTCGGGCCTGACTAAATGCCAAGTCAGGCCTGTGGATCTACTCAGAACAGGCTTTGTTCCCAGTGTAACTGCATAGTTGTACAAAAATAAATGACAAGCTACCTTGTTCAATGCAGTTTGGGACACATTGTAAATTTTGGGGTCTTCTCTTCTGACTTTTATGTTTATAAGAAAGAATATACAGCTATAACATATTATTCATGATTAAACTTTTGAAATAAAATGTTCCTACTCACTTTTTTGAAGAGTATGTTGAAATTACAAGGGTAGCAAAAGTTTTACCATTTGTAAGGATTAAGATTTTTGAGTTAGGAGTTTTTTCAATACTGTGCAAACAAAATACAGCAAAAAATGAAATGCTGAGGCTGATTTCAAATTATTTTCTAAATCCAAATACTGGTTGTGCTCAATGAGTGTTTTTAGAATAAGTCAAAATTATAAATTAATTATGTAAAAGAAGGACACCGAGAAAATAATGGTTTGTCTGTTTATGTGCTTGGGATATAAAGTACTCTTAAACATGTATGGAAATCATGGTTTTATGTATGACTTTCTCCAAAAGGAAGGTCATGGGAAAGAGAGCAGCCAAAGTGCTACAGCAGTTCTGTTTAAGACAATCCTATCTTCCTTGTTTCTGGATAAAATGGAAATTTAAACCCACAGCATGTAGTTTGTATAGTAACACAGACACAAGTGTCCTATGACACAACTGGATGTTGAGTAGAATTGCGAGTGAGATCTTTTTGATGCGGTCATATTTTACTCATTTTATTCACAAAGTCCCTTTTGTAAAACATTAGCAAACTGCATCGCCCATTCTTCTCCCAGACTCCAAACGGTGTGTACATCTGGACAAGGGTCACGTGGGCTCTTCTGGTTCTGTGGGGCTTATTTCTCCTTTAACCAAAAATGTCAATCCACCCTTCATTCCTTAAAACTCACAAGAAAAAAATCACGTGGGAGTTCAAACGCAAAAGCACCAGCTTTATAAATATTCCTGTGGGAATGTTTCTTTGCTATGATCAACATTCAGAGCAGAGTACGTCCCTAGTGTCCATCATTGTTCTATTAGCACCAAGGAGTAAATACCACTTCCTGTCCCCAGATCTTACAAACTGAAAGGCAGAGGAAATGGCGAGCGACCTGCCAGCTGCTGAGGCTGGTGCTTCCCAGGATGATGAGGATTAGATGGAGGCTATATGTTGTCTCAAAAAGTTTTGTGCACTTGAGGGTGGGATGAGGTGGGGGTGTTAGAAAATATGTTACTAATAAAGTGCCCTGCGTGAGGAATTATGTTCAATTATTACTCCACTTGCAATCTTGATAGTTTCAGTGTTGACCTTGACATTAATGATGATTTATAGTTACTTTTTGATCTGTTTCACTCATATATTAGCTAATTACATGCAGATTCCTATTTAGAAACTAGGGATATATTTTATTTAGTCTTATTTTCCCAGCAACTCACCATCATCTGGTTGCCTGTTCCCTTTGATCCACCTGGTCCACTGAGGTTACAGACCTTTCCTACAATCTGTTTGCAAATTACCATTTATTTACTTTTTCTTTTTCTTTTTGAGAGAGGGAGAGGGATAGAGAGGTAGAAACATTGATGAGAGAGGAACATCCTGGCTGACTCCTGCATGCACCCCTACTGGGGAGTGAGCCCACAACCTGGGCACGTGCCCTGACCAGGAATTAAACCAGCACCTCTTGGTTCCTGGGTTGACGCTCAATCGCTGAGCCACACTGGCCGAGCTATTTACTTTTCATTTCTCAGTTTCTACCTTCCTTTATTGCCCCTTATTCCAGTTGACTTGTCTCACCTTTTTTTTTTTTGTTTTCTGAAAAGAACATCATCTTCTGTGTCTAAGATCACTGCCTTCTGTATTTCCGGCTTATGTTTATAGGTGTTAATGGGACCCCCTTGCGTAGGTCCCAAATGACCTGATCTAAATTCAGTCATTTTTCGTTTTGAAACTACCTACCCCAACCCCCAAATCAGGTAAAGATGCCCAACGTATTTCTCTCTCTTGAAACTGGAATAGTCCCTGCGGGTCACCACCCAACTAGGCTGCACATGAACTAGGGACTGAGCAGGAGAAAGATCCTTGCTCACCCGATCTCTCTCATCCCCTACACATGACACTTTAAACAAAAGACACTCACAGCTAATCATCTGAAAATCCTGCCAATGCGAAAACAAGCAGAACTTCAAAAACGTGTTAAAACAGGTGGAAAGGGATGTATCCTTACGCTTAGCTGAATATACATTCGAAATCACTGTTTTCCTTTTGCAAAATAAATGAGTGGGGGCAGGAGTAGCCTAGAGGTTAGATTTGGTCTGAGTTCTTGAGATATAAGCTTGGTTGGGACTTACTCTGTGCTCTGGAGCAAGTCACTCCTTGTATCTGTTTCCCTAACTATCAAATGAAATGCTGCCTCCTCCGAGGGTCCCGGGGCTGTCAGTGAAGTGCTTTAGAATCCACTGCTGAAAGGCGCTCAGCAAGTTCAAAGCGCCAGTATTAAGAAAGGTTTATCATTTTTATAAGCCAGTAAATCCTTCCCATGGATGTAAAGTGATTCTTTCTAGTTTTATTCTCAACACAGACTAAAAAAAAAAAAAGGCTTTGGATTCTTCCAAACGATCAGCTTCACACTGTGCTCCAGCTGTTTACACGCACGGAACTTCCCATCCTCTTTTGATTTGCAGTGTGCCCGGAGCCCAGGACAAAAGAACGCACTATTCACAAGTATGAGTCATGTGAAAATTGAAACTTCATGCTCCATTTTTATTAAGGGCTTCTTTCTGTGGGTTAGAATAATTGGGAATAAAGATCAACACTGTAAAATAAATATGAACACTGAGTTAGTCCAATAGAACAAATGTGAATCAACTGTTCCCCAGCAAACCTGGTGGACAAGTGAGGAAACTACAACAGTTTGAAAAACCGAGTGATGAACTTGATCCATTACTTCAGTAGGCACTTTATTTAAATATATTATTATTATTATTATTATTATTATTATTATTACTAGAGGCCCGATGCATGAAATTCATGCAAGAGTAGGCCTTCCTTTCCCTGGCTGCCCGTACCGGCTTCCCTCTGGCACCTGGGACCCAGGCTTCCCTCACAGCCCCAGCTCCATCCGGAAGGTCATCCCGAAGTTCAGCCGGTCTAATTAGCATATTATGCTTTTATTATTATAGATTATTATTATTGCAGAGAGGAAGGGAGAGGGAGAGAGAGAGATGAGAGAGAATCACTGATCGCTGCCTCCTGCACACCCCTACTGGGGATCGAGCCTGCAACCCAGGCATGTGCCCTGACCAGGAATTGAACCATGACCTCCTGGTTCATAGGTTGATGCTCAACCACTGAGCTATGCCAGCTGGGAAAAATACATTATTTTAATTAATAGAAACTATGCCCAATTACCAAATACATGATGATTATTATAATTGAAGTTGTATTCACGAGGACAGTGAGCCCAGAAGAATTGAGAAGAGGGTACCTGGCCAGCAGTTTGGATCAAAGACAGCAGAAAGGGTGGAGAGGCCCAAGAGACTTTACAGTATCACAGGTTACAGAGAGAAAGGGAGGTGACATTCAGTGTATGTCAAATTTGTGTCAGATATTATGCTAAGTACTTTACATGCCCTATATAATTTAATACTAATAATAACTTTGCAAGCATTATGATTGCTTCCATTTTATTGAAGCTGAGAGCTTATGTCATTTTTCCAGAGAAATAGAACTACTAAGTGATAGAACAAGAATTCCTACTTGGTTTCAGATGACTCCCAGTCTCACCCCTTATTCCACACCTTGGCACCCTTTTGGAAATCAACTCTGTTGATACTGAAAACTATTGTTAAGTTTCCTATTATGACTTGTTAATCAGCACACCAAAATAGTGCTATTAGTTTTCATCTTGGCCTAGCTTGTCTCTTTCACTTCTGTGTGGCCATATTCCCTTTTCCTAAATCATATTGAATAGTTAGATTGAATTTGTTTTAAATATTATATTGGTATTAAAATATATACACATATTAGGTATAATGCTTAATGTCTTCCTTATGCCCTGATGATAAGGATGGACAGGCATTAAGATAAAATTTTTAAATTATAGAGAAATTTTGGTATAAGGTTATGAGAAGAGAGAACACGATTTTAAACATTATTTCTGAAAATTTGTTGTTAGTGGTATACTAGGAAAGGAAAAGTCTAGTTCAGGGAAAATCTATGAGGAGAAATTAATGTCTGATTGCACTGAAGAAAGCAACTGTTGCTTCAACTGTTTCTATTCCTCAATGTCTGTCTCCTAAAAGTTTTGAGAAAGGAACTTCCTAGAGTTCAGAGATCCCTGAATGAAAAACTTACCCAACACATAAAATATAATCTCTCAGTCAATCTGACACTGTACCCAATTAGAGCATAATAAAATTCAAGATGGAAAAAGTAATGCATTCAGTCATTCTTCATTTTCTATCTCATTCTGTTGATTAATGTAGATGGAAGAATGTTAATTTCTCAGGTAACCTGCAAAGGTTTTAAAACTCATAGCCTTGTTTTGTAAGCTCGCTGGATAGGAAGAAGTCTGTAGTTGTTTAGAACCTTAATTATCTCTTTTTACTGACAAAATCCAAGCAAGTTACTACTTTCAAATCCCTAGGAATGAACAGTTGGTCTTTTGACTTTCTCTGCCAGAATAAGTGACTTTAAATCTTTGCCAGCACAGGTTAAGAGATCAACTCTTCTCTCAGAGCCCACAGAAGTCAAACTCCTCTGACTTGGAGAAGTTGTTTGATTTTGCCCTCCCTTTTATTCTCTTCTACTTTCCCCAAAGAAGCTTTACTCAAGATAAAATATACAAGCTTATAATGAGGCATATCCACAGTGTGCTGGCCCAATACACCTGCCCCCTCCCCTGCCCTCGCCTCACACAAAAGCAGGAGTTTGATGGTAACTAATTGACCAAGCTTTCCTGGAAATACCCAGGAATGGAGACTCTTAAGGTTATTTTAGGACAAGTTGTTCTTAGCCTCTCCTTCCAACCACTCCAAAAGTGATGGAATCTGTTGTGACCCTCAGCCTTGGGGAAGGGCTAAGCCTGGTTGTCCAGAGATTACCAAAATGGAATAGTATTGGGATTTTCTTTAGTGGCTAAAGCAAGCATTAACACTACCATTGTTTAGGATTGCCAGTGCATGGTGATAATAAAAATCACACTGACTTTTACTGGGGTTAACTTCCCTATAGACAGTGTGTTCACTTGCTGCCTGTACTTGGGAAAAATACTATCACCCTTCCCCGAGAAAGACACTGTTTTTTTTTCTCTTCTTTGCCCAGAAGCATACCCTGCTCTCGTCTTTTCAAACAAACTGAGGGATACTTAAATACAATCCTAGAGTGTAAGCTCTGAAAGGGTAGGAGACAAATAAGAAAAAAGATAAAAAGAAGTGACGTTTCTTTTCATGCTGAGAGATGACGCCACAAAATGGATTTTACTGCAATTGACTGAAAAATAAATTCCAGGTTACCATTACAAGTACCAGTTGGAACTTTATTATCTCTGAAAAGTCTCTTTCTCAATGGAAAAAACTTAACCACAGAATATTAAAAACAAAACATTAATTGATCTCCATTTCTGACTTTTATTTTATTCTGTAATAATATTTCAAATCTCATATCAGGCACTGTCTCCTCTTGGCAACCAAAACTAGCTAAGATATGATCTTGGGTCATGTTCCCTAGAAACAGAGCCTGATGCACAAGTCACGGTGCACATGGCTTTTTGAGGGTATCCTCTCAGGAAAAAGCAAACGAGGGAAGCAGGAGAGGGCAGGGAAAGACGTAAACAAGAACATGATCTCAATTGGAGCTACCTTCAGCCCGATCCCATGGAGAGCTCTGGAGCATGGATGCATCACAGGCTTTTATACTCCACGACATTGTCATTGACTGCAGGTTGCTCCTGTTCGGGAGAGGGGTTGCATCACCTCTCAGGAGAGGCAATTCTCATTTGGTCAAGGGCAATTTTTCAGGTAAGGCAGCAGCTCTGAGCCATTAGAAGACGAAGTCACAGTAGCTGTGGGTCGAATGCACTGCCTTGGAAAAAAGGGATCATGCAGAGCACCAACAATATCTATGGCACTCTATCCCTTGTACCACTCATACGCAGTTGTTTCTTGCATGAAATTCACTCCATTTAAGAATAGATTTTTCAAGATCTGGTTAGGTAGGGAAGTGGTGCTTAGAAACCACCTGATATTAAGGGCTGAGTCATTTTGTCCACAATCACTTCATGCTCAGTGAATTAAATGGTGCTGATGGAGAGCATGGTCTTCTCACCCCTTCAGTCCTTGAGGGTGGTACCAATCCCCACCTTTCCATATGGAATGTAATAATTTTTGATGTATTATCTTGTAAATTTCAGGGATTTTACTTGTTTTTTCTTACTGTAAGAGTTCTTTCTTTACTGGTCAATAAGATGCTTCTTTCTTTACTGGTCAATAAGATGCTTCATCCAAATGTTAAGTACACCTATTCTGATGATAAATTGAGCTAGTCAGTAAATAGCCACAGGGTGGATTCATGGACCCTGTGGACCGCCTTGGAGATGGACCTGGGCTAGAACTGCTGGCCTGCATATAGTCCTTCTCTAACGGATGATGGTACTTTGGGTCCTTAGGTATCACAGTCAACTCAGATCTCTGATTCAACAGCCCCCTTTCCACAGTGTATGTTTACCTGAGTAAGTGGCCCTTGATCCCTTTGTAGAAGGACTGGGGGAATCACTGCTATATAAACTTTCTAGAGGTTGCAAGATCCTTCCTCATAAGAACTTGGCCATCACTTCAAGCAACAGGTTGTGAGTCTGAGAACCAGCACAAGTCTGTAAACTGAACAAAGGATCATGATTTTCGATTCAGGTGACTGACCTTAGTTTTCTGCTCATCTGTTCATCATATATTTTCACTGGTTATATATATTAAGCAAGACACTCATTGCTTGCCATGAACCTAATCCTAAAAACACCATGTTTTATGAACTAGCTCCGTAAATCCCTAATGAGCAGAGCCTGCTAAGCAACCTCCTGTACATTTTGAAATCATGCACTCCTTGCTTTTGATGGTCAAGTGCTGCCATCAGGCCTCTGCTCTTCTGAGATCCTATCATCCCCATTGATAGTCAGGGAGCATAGTTCTATAAAGGAATCTCCTGTCATCACTCCTAATCTACAGAGGACAGCCACTACTGAGTTTCTCAACCATGCTGGAGCCCCTCTCACCCAGGCGAGAAAGTGGACATTTTGTCAAAGGAAATTCTTTAGAGAAGGGGGCAGCTGCGTGCCTTCAGCAACCAACATCCATAGTAGCGGTGAGTTGGGTCTGCCAGGCTGAGGAAAGGAATCTTGACCGGGCAGCAAAAGCATCCACTACAGGCTCTTTCATTTCTGCCCCAGGTCCCCTCTACATGGCTTTGTCTCAGTCCTTACCTGTAGTAACATTTGTTTACATGTTCCACGAGGGCAAAGGTCTTTCCATAGTAGCTAGAGGGGGTCATCTCCATTTATCTTTGTATCCCCCAAACCTAGGACAGTGCCTTTCAGCTAGTAGGTGTCCAATCAATACTTGTTGATTTAAACTCTCACCAGTAATAATAAAGCAATAAAGTAATGAATGAAGTCAAAATATAATACATGTGTATAGCACTTCATCTCTTTGAGACTGAAAGACCGTACAGTGCCTACAAAACAATAATTCCCCAAACAAAAAATAGGACAAAATACACACAAAACTAAGGTGCAAATTATTTCTGTTGCATAATACATTTTTTTTCTATATTTATAAATCCTTACACTCCAATAAATACAAATACAATTCTAGGACTTTTGTTAATCAATGTACTTTATATGATATTTATGACACAATATAAGTTCATCAGTAGCTCACATATATCTTGATTCTCTCCAAGTCTCTCAAAGGTATTCACATTCTGAAAGTAAAATCAGAAACTCCCTAAGTTTTAGGGTACTATCACAATTTAATCTTTGGGCAAGTCCTGCTCAGGCCACAGAATCTGTAAATTATTCGTTTGAAACACAGATGAAATAGAAGAGAATTGCTTGGTGAAAGGGTGAAGGGCTTGTGAGTAAACTCAAGAACAAAGTAGGTTCTAATGTGTATGTGTGATGCCGGCACAAGGACTTTGGGAGATTTCCGACTTCAGAAAAGAAAATTACTGTATGTGTTCAAGGCTTTCTTCATGGTATTACTTCATTTAATCTCTATACTGAGGTATTTTTCCAATGGAGTCTACTTTCTTTTTTCTGAGCCCTGCACTAATAATGACTTTGGCCAACTTAGCTTTGTTTTCTTTGCTATATATATTTTGCAGATACCATCTTTTCAATCTATATAATTCATACCAAATTATTACTACTTTTCTTTCTGATTAAAAAGCATCCAGGATTCTCATAGCAAATCTGAGAAGAAAAAAAAAAAAAACCATAAAGAAAAAATTGATCTAATCCTGCTATCTAAAAGAAACCACTGACAACAATTTTATTTCCTTCCAAATGTTTCTCTTTGTGTATGTATATATACAGATACCTATATATTCTATTTTTTATATAACACTAGGGTCCCAGTGCACAAATTCGTGCATCCTGAAAGGAACTATAGGCCGCGAGGCTGCAGTGAGCTCAGAGGCAGGTCTCAGCCCATCCTCCGCTCCCCTGCCCGACCCCTCCTGCTGCAGCCCTGGTCCCCTGTCTTCTGGCAGCCCCGCTCTGGCTGCAGCCAGTGCCGTCAGTGGTTGCAAGTGGTGGCTGCTGCCCTGATCACCCCTCAGGAGCAGAGGGAGGTGGAGAAGCCCTCAGGGGCAATCGGGGCCGGCAGCCGCCGCTTGCACCCGCTGACGGCGCTGACCAATTGGAACTGGTGCTGGGCATCAGCAGCGGACGAGAGCAGTGGCTCCAGTGCTGACTGCGGTTGTGAGCGGGGCCAGTGCCGGCAGTGGGTACAAGTGGCACCTCCGGCACTGGCAGAAGGTGCGAGCAGGGCCATTGCTGGCAGCAGGTCTGAGAGGTGGCTGTTGGCCCTGATCGACCCTCAGGAGCAGGGGGAGGTGGAAATGCCCTGAGGGGTGATCGGGCCGGCGCCTGGTGCCAGGAGCAGGTGTGAGCGCCTGGCAGGACCATGGCGTGTGGGAGCAAAGAATTTTCAGTAACCACCAGAGGCTCGTCCCAATGACAGCAACCAGCGCCCCGCCTTGGTCTGGTGCCCCCACTCACCTGCTCCACCATTCCACAGCAGCCGATGCCCTCCATGTTCCGTGCTCTGCCACCTGCTCCCGATGCCCGCTATGTTCCATGTGCGCCCCCTGGTGGTCAGTGCATATCATAGTGACCATTTGTTCGGTTGTTTGGTTGTTCCGCCATTAGGTCTATTTGCCTATTAGGGTTTTATATATATAGATGATTTTGTGTGAATTTTGTCATGATGTTAACACATTGTATGCGGGAAACGTATTTATACGTTCTACCAGTGTAGTAGAGCGCGGGATAAAAACTACCCGCAAACAATGTGTTAAAAATAATATTTGTAAGATTCTTTTCAGTGACTACAAATATATTGTCAACGATTGTACTATTATTACTTTATTTAAAAATTCCCTAATTTTGGACATTTAGATGTTTCTTAATGTTTTATTGCTGTTATATAACACTGCAGTGAACACACTCTTTTTTGTCCACCTTTCTAGTCACTTAATTCATTCTGTATTCATTTAGTTAAGAGATATTTACTTAGCCCCTATTATAAGCCAGAGGCCCTGTGCACTCAGCTCAGCATGCAGCAGAAGACAAACCAGGCCACTCTCTGCCCTCCCTGCCATCAG
This sequence comes from Myotis brandtii, assembly GCF_000412655.1. Taxonomy (NCBI): domain Eukaryota; kingdom Metazoa; phylum Chordata; class Mammalia; order Chiroptera; family Vespertilionidae; genus Myotis; species Myotis brandtii. The sequence continues at coordinate 5,396,238 of NW_005354291.1, read as the reverse complement.
GGTGATTATGATCTGCCAGGAAGGAACATCCTGAGTTATTGTAATTACAAGTGTAATGACTGTTACGAAGAAGGAGTGCAGTGGGTCTTGTGCCTTAGTCATTTCAGCCTGTCATAACAAAATATCTTAGACTGGGTCGCTTGAACAACAGAAATTTACTTTCACAGTTTGGAGGCGGGAAGTCTGAGAGCAGGGTTCCAGCATGGTTGGGTTCTGGTGAGGGCTCTCTCTCTGGCTTGCAGGTGAGCACCTTCTTATTGAGTGCCCACATAACCTTTCCTCAGTACAAGTGCTTGGAGAAAACTCTCTCCCTTCCTTTACTTCTATAAATAGGACCCTTATGACTTAATTGAACCTTAGTTATCTCCTAACAGCCTTATCTTTAAATACAGTCACATTTGAAGGTTAGGGCTTCAACATATGAATGGAGAAGGGGAGAGGAGACTGGAAATTCAGTCCATACCATTTGGGAGAATCAAATGTTTAGAAATTTTTTGGGTTTTATTAATTTTATTTTTAATTTGGATGTACTCTTTTAGGGTGGCCAGATTTAGCAAATAAAGATACAGAATATCCAGTTACATTTCAATTTCAGATAAATAGAAAAGCTATATTTAGTGCAAATATGCTCCATACAATATTTGGTATCCTTAATTTCTCTGGCAATCATTCTTTTTATGCTTTAACATGGTCAAAGTCACTTTAAAAAAATCCATGTAAGAGATTATATCCTGCATATGTGTTATTCTGCAGGACACCACGCTTAGATATTTGTTTGTTAAATTAATATGGGAACAGCGAGATTAAGTATTTTTAAAGTGCCCAGGTATAATGTACTGCAAACTTTGTCTTAACATTTCTGTGGGTAGACAATTTTTAAAATGCTATTGCTCCTTAGGTGTTTTTGGCAAAATCTTTAAGCATCAATTATTATTTGACTAGAAATTTTTATTATTTATACTACATCGGTTCCTAAAACATCAAAACATGTATATTTTTCTTCACTTTAAAAATAATTTAAACAGAAGGAGGCTTGTTTGTTTTTTGTTTTTTTAAAAAAAAGCATTCTCAATCTCTTAACAATTCTTCACAGCACATTGATTATAAAGTGAACATTTAACTTTTCTTGAAAATCTGTACCCCTGGAAAACTATTTTTATAAATGCTCAGAGCAACGTGGCGATGGTGTAGGGCTTTTAGATGACATGTCCGTTGCACCTCTTCACATTAACTCTTTGTCCCAGTGAAGGCTGCCATTCACTGGTAGGCCAGCTAACTCTTATCTCAAGAGTAAGGTTTCAGCTGCTAGAATACTTTGTGACTCTCAACCGCTTTCTCTGCCTTAAAGGCTTTATAACTGTTCCTTGAAAAACACTCCAGCCAAGAAGGTGGCACAATTAGCATTTGCCTCAATACTGTCACAGAAAAGCTACCCAAGATAATTTTACACTGAGCCATAGACACATTATACGATTTTTTTCAAGGGACTACCAATTGGAAATGAGAGCTGAAATGTATCCTATACAGTATGATTGTACGTGCAAAGTGCTAACGTCTAAAGAAACACAATGTCACCCTATCTATGGAATCTAGCTGCCCACAGAAATATTCAACAAATATTTATTACATGGAAGTATCTGATTGGAGTGTCAATCTTCTCTAAATTAAACTACTGGCCTCCGAGGTCCTTTTCAGATTTCCTAAGATTGCTTTTCTTTCTCTTCTCACCTCTAAGTTCGTAAACACAGTGCATAGTCTCGCTTATCACCTCTAGAGGAATAAGCTCTACTTGGATGACGCAAGCTCCTGGCCAGTAAATGCTGAATTGTAAGCTGTCGGGGATGGGAACATAAGAACATAAAATTATGTCTCCCTCTTTTAGTTAGGGTTTGATTTAATTCACATAATGGGAAGCTGTGAATTAAAAATATTCTTGTGAAGGGTTGAGAGGAATAGCTTAGTTTTCTGCGTCCACAGGAGGCATCTTTTTTAGAAGTGTGAACTACAAATATTTTAATGCAGAGCTTCAGGTGCAAGCTGCTTTGTCACGCACTCCTCTTGACTAGCAGTCACTTTCAAACTCTACAGTCCCTTTAGGACCCATGCTTCATGGGAATAAGAAGTTTTATTTTGCTCACTTCTCTATTTCTAGTGCCTGGAGCAGTGTCTGACACATGATATCTTCCCTTTAAACACCTATTGAATTTATGAAGAAATAAAATATAGCAAAAACAAAAATGTGCTTGATTTCACCTCCCGAGTGTATAATCATGAACAAATGCTTGGTGAAGTAAGAGGGATACTCATAATTAGCACTAATTTCTTTCCTACTGTCAAGGTGGGTGTTCATCGGGCATACCAACTCTTTCTAATTGATGTTTTGAAAATTCCCCTTGCCAAACATTAGTGACTTTTGTCCTGCCATGTTTACATACCTTAGCCCCAGCACAGGCACTTTTTGAAGTTAATTAAAGATTCACTTATGTTAAACATTTCCGGATGATAGCAAGAGACCAACTTGGTAGACAATAGAAGTAATCTCTAGTACTTCCCTCTGTGATTTTTCTCAGACAGGTCTTGAAGGGTCTGGTCCTAATGGGATTGATAGAAGCAAGATGGGGTGATGGGGAGATGCCTACAGCAAGAGAATGGCAGGGAGCTCAGAGACAAAGATCACCCACTTCATCCTTTGCATGGCTACGTGTACATTATCTGGGACAAATATAAAACTCCCTAACTGGCTTCCCCTGCTGCCAGCGCCTTTCTAGCTTGCCTTTCATTTATTCATTGTGTGTTCCAAGGCTAGTTTTATACCAATTTAAAAGATAATCTTATCAGACTGCTTCCCAACCTTTTCACCTGAAAATGTCCTTTTATTAATTTTCTCCTCTGAGCGACCAGGTTTTTATTTTATTTATTTAAAAACTATATTTCTAAACTAATAATTTTCTATTTGAATTTTATTTTAGAAACTGTTGTTCAGTTTCTCACCAGAAAATGGTAAGGTGTTACCACAAGGTGTGCATTTAGTTCAGCCAAGAGCAAAGAGACTCGATGCTAACCCCGAGGAAGTTAATCGTGCATAAAATATGTGTCTGTCCTCGGGCTCTTTGAAATATTCAGCGTTGTTTCTGAGGGCTCCTGGGTCCCCCAGGTTGAGAATCACATTAGGGTGCACATTGGGACCAACTAGGGAGATTAGAAATGCTGTGCTCAGGCTTCATTCCAGACCAATTCATTCAAAATGTCTGGGCCATGGAGTGACTTTTTTAAAATAATAAGTTCATGTGGTTAAGAATGTTCAACAATACAGAAGAGGGATTTTAATGCATAACTGGGGTTAATACCACTACACAGTATAGCGTATCTAAAGCAAATGTTAAAAACAAAAGGAAAGAAAGGAAAAGGGAAAAGCCTGCCTCAGAGGATGCATCGGTGACTGGCTTTTGAAACTGTGGGTCTGGCCTCTCTCCTGCAATGGCAACTTCAGAAAGTGAGGGCAAAGTGCCCCACCCTGCCTGAAGCACCTCCCTTCTCAGGGCACCTCTCAATAATAGAACAGGCCCCTGCCAAACCCGACAGGAAACAGGAGAGTGAGCTCCAGCTCAAGATGTCTCAGGATTAAATTCCCTGCATTCAATTAAACACATGCGGACACCATTTATTTCTCAATTGGCGTTCCTCCGGCCAAACAATCCTGCCTTTGCAAATGGCTTTCCTTCCTTCCCACACAGCTTTGGTGTCATCCCTTCTCCCAAGCCTACCTTTTGCTAACATTTCAGTGACAACTAAGGTTACACAGCTGTCTGAGAGTAAGGGGCAGATGTTCCTGCAAGATTTTGTACTCTTCCTGTGGCGTCCCAGGCCCCAGCCCTGGCCCCCTTGTTCCTCGGTGGTGGTGACCATTCAAAACCTCAAGAGAAATTGCATGTTTATTAAGATGCCCAACATTGCCCTTTAGGCTCTGCAGGTGGACAGAAGCATTCCAAGGGATTAGGGAGATTTTTGCTGCTGGAAAAATTGCCTGTAAAGGACAAGATTGATAAGATACAAACCATAAAATGGTGCAATGTGAAGGTTCTCTGATTCAATATGTTTGCAACTGTCTTGTAATAAAAAAAGGAGACTTCCATAGGTTCACTTTGACAAAGTTAATATATTTGTGGTACCTTATCAGAAAACAAATGCCCATTTTATTTATTTATTTATTTGTTTGTTTGTTTGTTGTTTTACTTTCATGTCTTTCTAAAAGCCAGACATTGTAAGGTACCTCAAAAAAACAAAACAAACAAACAAACGAACAAAAAACAGATTCAGCTCTCTGGTTAGTTAGGGAATGTAGAAATTGTTCAATGACTACCCTCAGAGGCAGCTGCCATTTCCTCAGACTGATCTTATTATCATTCTTCCTAATAATAAAAATATATAATGATGATCTATCTCATTATTGGACAAAAAACATGGCTACAAACATTTGTGTATTATACTAAGCTACAAGGATTAGAAAATATTAAAATGAATTTAAAATGAAAAAACTAGTCAAATTCTTTAAATTGCAAATGTATGAGAGAGAATGGTTAAAAGGTGAACAATTAGCTAACCTGCGTGTAGGTTATAGGGATTCTTTATACTATTCTTGCAACAATTTTTTGTATGCTTAAAATTATTTCAAAATAAAAGTTTAATAAATTTTAGTACAAACAATAAATTAATTACTGAGAATTAACAACTACAAAAGAAATGATCCTGAGACAGCATCTTACGGTGTGATATACAGTATTGGAAATAATAAAATTCTTTTGGAAAGACTCATAATCTATTGATAAAGAACAATAGGCTGAAATCAAATCAAGAGATGTGAGAGTGCAAGCATAAAGACAACATCTTTTATTGCGACTTCATTGCTGAAGTTATAGGTGGCTATTCCTTTCTCATTCTAAAATGAAACTCACTGAGGTGTGGACCTAACGGAGAAGAACATTCCTGGGCTGCTTGAAAATTAAATGTAATTCTCTTCTAATTTTCCTGAGTGATCCAGGGGAAATGTTGCTGTATTTGCATCATCATGGAATCACTTGGCCCAACCCTATGTATGTATTAGATCTTGCTCCTTGGTAACAACTGGAAACAAACACTCGATATTTTTTTCAACTTCAGCATCATCTAATCTATGGACAGCTGGGAGAGCTTCGTGTGAGGATAAGCGTGCTCCCTTCTTGCTGGGAGGAAAGGCCTCAGGTGCTTCTTGGAGGGCCCACATTGTTCTAAACGCTACCCAACCATGACAGAGGACCTGGTGCATTTAGATCAAAGTGTCTCCTGTCCTATCCTAGCGGTTCTCAAAGTGTGGTCCCCAACCAGCAGGGTCACCTGGGAACGTGTAGGAAATGTAGATGGTCGGGCCCTGCCCAGACCTATTGAGTTAGAAATGCTAGGTGTGGGGCCCAGGAGTCTGCATCTATTAAATTCCTCGGGAGCTTCTGAAGCACACTTTAAAGGTTGTGAACCGCTGATAACTCATCCACTCAGCAAGTTTGGAAGAACACTGTCTGTTAAGGAGACACCTATGTCTCCTCAGAAAAGGGACTAATTACCAATTTCCTCACAGTTAAAAGCCTTCAGAAAAAAAATCACCATAATTTAAATGGCTCGAGCTCTCAGAGAACTGCTTCATATGACCATAAATAAAAATTTAAAAACAATTAGGGCAGCCCCGAAAGCTCTTTTATCCTCTTGTGATTAAATGCACCAGGGCCTTGCCACTTGGCTATTATAATTTTATATCCACCTCTATATTAAGGTTCTTGGTCTGCACTCTTTGCTTTTGGGAAGCGAACGCCTGTCATTTTCTGGCACCATGGAGTCATTAGTAAAGGCTTTCGCATAATGCCCAGGATCACGATGTGAACACAGCCTTTGCATTAAATGAAAATGGCTCAATACAATCCCTGCAGGCCAGCAATTAGGACATTTTTCTGAGGGCAAGCAGAGCAGTCTGTTTAAGGTCAACATAAAGCAGGATGGGAAGTCCAGACAACCTTGTGGGAGATGTGGGAGGGACGAGGGTGGGGAGGAAGCAGAAGAGGGAAGGCTGCTCCTAAATCCCCAGCCGCCTGAGAGCGGAGGTGGACTCTCGTGGATGTGCTCTGCCTGCCAGCCACAGACCCCCGAGTGGCTCCGGTGGCTCCTGCACAAGCTTCCCCGAGGTGCACGAGCACGCAGACTCTACACTCTGCTATTTGGAGTCGGGCTGCTTGGCAGGGTGTAAACACTGCATTTCGAAGTGGGAGAACAGGATCCCAGTCTCAGTCTACCTCTCATTGGCTTTGAAACTTGGAGCAGATCATTTAAAATTCTCTGAGCATCCATTTACTTTATTTAATAACCTTTTTTTTTAGTTCTAAAGCTATATGATTTTGCTTTGAAAAATATTAGTAATACTGAATAAAACTATGAAATGATAATTCTGAAGATAAAAGCAGGCTCGTGAGGATAACTATTTGTGCATAGAATTTCAAATTCATTTTAGTTTTTTTAAAAATGCACGGCCTAGAAGGAAAAAGAATAGGTGTTTGCAAATGACTGCTTTTTGGTGCCTTTGCATTTGCAGTTCATGCAAAACGCAAATACCTTTATGGGCTTATTTGGTAATAACCCCACAGGGCTGAGTATGTATACTTCGGAGCCCTATGATTTTTATCAACCATGTGATCCCAGCTGACAATAGCAGATTTAGCAAACTTAGTGTTTCATAGAGGTGTGGGCAGCATTCTAGGTTCTGGTCTCCCATAGACTAACTGACCCCTTTCTTTTTGAATTTTATGTACAGTTTCTCTGTTAACATTGAGCCAATATTCTGGGAAAGTCTGTAAAACAAAAAGTCCAGGACGTGACTTGGACAGATTGCTGACTGTCTTTCACAGGCTGGATTTTATGAACTCTTCCATGTATGACAGTGTTTTGTTTTGGCTTTAATGTATTCGATGGTGGAGGGATGCTGAACCAAACCATTGTGGTCAGGCTCACAAAGATTTAATAGAGTCCCAGGCGGGCCACAGAGAAGGATTCATTAGGCGCCAAGAGTGAGATTCCAATGGTGTATATTCAAAATAGGATACTGTCATTAAAAATGGAGTTGATTGAGATGAAAATGCTTGCGTTTAATAGCAGGTCCTATGGTCAGATGAAAGGCTATTAAATAGACCATTGCTACAGTGAAATAGAAGAGAAAGGAAAAATCATTAGAGGTAAATAACTGAATATCAAACATCACCACACCTCACCCCCCCCCCCCCCCCCCCCAGAGATCTGTAGCGGTTCTGAAATCTCTTCGAGAAGCCAATAATCCATTCAGTCAGAAATGTAACTGGGTGTTTGTTGGTGTATGAATGATGGACAGAACTATTCATTTTTTTTCCTGGATATTGTTGAGACATACAAACTTAGTTACAGTCACAATATTTTTTTATTTCTCAAACACCCACTGTTTGTAGAGCACAGGGCTATGTATTTTGCTGGGGTATGTGATGTAGTATAAAGTTTGAACTTACTTTTAAGAAGCTTGAAATTTATCTGGAGAGAAAGCATCTAGAAAAATAACTACCATCTATAATATTCTTTGAGTATTTGCTGTTTGCTGGCACTATATTTAGTGCTCTACGTGCGTTGTTTTATTTAACCCTTGAAACAACCATCTAGGTAGATATTGTCATTATCCCCTTTCACAGTTGAGGAAATTGAGACTTACAGACATTAAGCACCTTCCCACTATCTGAGCTAGTAAGCAGCAGGACTGGCATTTGAACTGAATCTGGCTCCACATCTTACTACCTCCTAACCACTGCAGATGGCATTAAAACTCTCTACCAAGTAATATGTAAACAAATGCAAATGCAGTGCAGACTGAACCGATGAGCTTTTATGGACAAGAAATAGAGTTTGTTAATAGTTATGTTTTGGAGAGTTTTCACTAATCAGAATGGGCATAGAATATTACCAAGGAACATGGTGAAGAAACTAAAATATAGTAGTAAGTATTTTATGCCAGTTTCTACCACTAAACCTTATTCCTATTAAAGGTGGCCATCCTGCCCAGTTGGCATGTCTCAGTGGTTGAGTGTTGCCCTATGAACCAGGAGGTCATGGGTTGATTCCTGGTCAGGACACATGACCAGGTTGTGGGCTCGATCCCCAGTGTGGGGCATGCAGGAGGCAGCTGATCAATAATTCTCTCTCATCATTGATGCTTCCATCTCTCTCTCTCCCTCTCCCTTTCTCTCTGAAATCAATAAAAATATGTTTTAAAACATAAAGCAAATAAAGGTGGCCATCTTTTCTCCTTAACCACACTGCCCTCCATCTCCCTACTTTCCCCCTACTCTATGTTAAGAGTTACTGCCTGAAAACCTGCAATGAATGGGAAAGGGGTGTTAGTATAGATTTGAATTCTGGCCCTTTCATCTGAGGAAGTGTCATTCTGTGGATAAAGGGATTTGCTTTCTGAACAACCAGCTTGCAGACTTGACCATGGCCATTTCCTTCCCCGTGGCCCACTTTCCTCCACCTTAGACCCTGTGATTCAGGTGATGGAGTGAGGCCACCGCCTTCGCCACCCGCACCAGGTTATCTTACCCTTTTGAAATCTGTTGTGCTTTCATTTGTGATCCCTCTATGTAGGCCAGGCTGCTCAGGCCCTTCTATGGGCTCTTTATCTGATCCCTGGGGTCTGTAATGAATCTCTTTCCCTCCTTCATACTCTCTTTACTCTGCCCAAGCCTATCTCCTCGGCATTCGCTTCATCTTGTTCTACCAAACAGGCTCCACTCTTTCATCTAAGCCATTCCCAGGCTTCATCCAACAGGCTTTCCACTGGGAAAAGTCCTTTCCTCACTTTCATTTCTTCTTAAATTCCTCCCCATTTTCACTGATAATTGTTGTTTTTTGGTACAATGCCCCTGACAGTGTTAAACTCAGAGATGTTAAACTTAGTGATCATTTGTGTGCTTGCTGGTATATTTATTATCCCCTGCACTTTCTTCTTATGCGGTAGGGTGTGTGGTTATGTTCCTCGCATTGTTATGGGCCCATATTTTAGATTTTGAACTTCTAGGGAGCAGGAACCCTGTCTACTTTAATTCATTTTAAAACGTCTTGAGCTGCACTCTGTGTATTTGGGCAACTGAATCCTATCTGGCTATTGAACCAATGGAATACAATTTAAAGAAAAACAAGATAATACTAATTTTGGACTGTCTTTATGGAATTTATTTATTTTTCTTTCTGGGTTTTGGCTAATACATGTGAATTTTATGGTAGAGTCATACAAGTTTTAAATAATTAAATAGAATAGTTCGAAGTGGTGAAAATTCCAGATTATATTCATTTAAAAAGGAAAACAGTTGTATCACTTTCAGGACTATATAGTGACATGAATCATTTACAAAGTATTAACAATATTTGTCCAAGGAGATCTGTAATATTAGCATAAGAGTCAGGAGACCATATATTATATTGAGCTCAGAAAGACCTACATTTGCATTTTAATTTTGCCATGTAAAAACTTTATGTTCCCGGACAAGTCCTTCACCTCTTCGACTGTACTTGCCTTTTCCCAAATCAGTACCGGGTATTCGGTGGGTGAGAATCTACGAGTAAAGCACTTAACATAATATGTGTTGAGCAAATGATTAGCATTCAAGAACTTTTAGCCGATATTAATATTTTTACGTGATGTTTGAAAAAGTGCTTCAAAAGCCCTTCGTTTCTTACTTCCTATAATCTTGATTACTTTTGTAATTGACTCAGCAAACTCTTCATAGCTCTTCAGTGCTGGGTCTGAATGCTTGATACATTCTTTTTAAGAGATTTAAATTCATGTGAAGTAGGTGGACTAAGAATAAGAGAACTTTTTCTCTGCTGCTTCCTCAGCGCCACGTCTCCTAGAATCTGCCCTGTGAGCAGAGAATTGTAGAGGCAGGAAGTAGTAGATTTGATGGCACGTCACACTCTCCAGTGACATGCAGAATCAAGGCCTGCCTGCCTGCCTGCCTGGAGTCCCTGTTTCCTCTCCATTCCCAGTTAGGCCACAGACTGTCTTAGAATTCTGATCAGAGCAGGAATGATGGCACTCTGCAGGAACCTCATTGGCTCAGGGTTCATTCTCAGGCCAGCAGTGTAGAAACACAAATGAGCATTTTATCAGAGAAGAAACAATGGTGCGATGCTTCAGGGTCTTTTGTCATAAGAGTTGCTGGGGTTTTTCTTGTTTGTTTGTTTGTTTTTGTTTTCTGTTGTTGTGTTTTGTTTTTTTTAATGGAAAGCTGTGAAAACAGTCTGAGATGCCTGAGGATTTTATAGGCATTTCCACCTTGGTAAGAGGTTAGAAATCTTGTTTTAAAGGGCTTGGGTTATAAAATTGGGAGAACAGAGTTGGCTTCAGTGCTAATCGATAAAAGAGAAATGATGCCTGATGACCAGATTAGTTTCTCATTTGTCCAGAGGAGCAACTTTCTCCCAATGATCTGAATCCCACCACTGGTGGGTGGTGGGAGCCACTGAGCGCAGAGCCTAGCACCCTGGTGCCTTTGCAGGCGGGGTGCTCAGTTTGTGGAAATACCATTCATTCAGGGACTCTGAAGGTCTTGTGCATCTAAACAGCTTTGCTCGTTTGCTTACCTCTACTCTGGAACAATTCCTGAAAGCTTATTACTATTTTTAGCAAAGTTTCTGACATATTTAAAATCTTCCAATGACCTTTAGGATAAGAAGTTTTGTTTTTATTTCTTTAAAATGCTGTGCTATACGTTTACCATGTATTTTCCAAACCAGTTATTCTAACACAAAGACCTCTTAATGACTTTTCTATGCCTCATATACTAGTATACATGTGATACTGAGAACTTGAATTTCCCTTTATTTTTGTTTTTGTTAATAATAGAAACCTTTTCTAAACATAAATTCCTTGAAATCAATTTAGGCAATGAAGTAGATGAGTTATATTGAATAGCTTTAGAATCAAAGAAGCATTCTGATTGACTGGACTTTCAAAAAAATTTTTTGTCTTTCATGTTTATTTTACTTAGGATATAAGTAAAATCATTCCAGTTTGGCTCCGTGACAGTGAAAACAGACAAGTACTATTAGGCAAATGCAACTCTGTAAGTGTCCATGTGGGTGAATTTGCTAGGGAGAACTATCTGAACTAACCTGCAGTGTACTAGACAAAACAAAAAAACAAAAAACCCTTTGAAATTGTTTCATTTTAGGATCTGTGTAATCATTCCTACAGGCCTAAAGGTCTTGTACATATTCAGGCATCCTGTGCAATTTCTTGTCCCTTCCCCAGAGTCATTTCTCTAAGAAGCAAATCTAATCATGCCATTCTTTTCTTTCATTTTTTAACTTAAATTTCTTATTGTTGACACTATTACACATGTCCCCCTTCCTCCCCACCCTTTGTCCACTTCCACCTAGCCCTCTTCCCCTCCCCCTCACTCGACTCTTTCCACACTGTCTCTGTGTCCATGGGTTATGCCTATATGTTCTTTAGCTAATCCCTTCACCTTCCTTTATCTGGTCCCCCCATCTGCCTCCCCTCTGCCATTTGTCATTCTGTTCCATGTATCAATTCCTCTGGTTCTGTTTTTGTTAATCAGTTGATTTTGTTCATTAGATTCCACATATTAGTGAGACCATATGGTATTTGTCTTTCTCTGACTGGCTAAGTGAAATAAGCCTTTCCCTTCTGAATGGCCCCTCCTTTGCACATAGGGTAAATCCAGGCACCCTTCAAATCAGGCCCTTTGAGAGCCAGCCTTATCTTTCACCCCTTTTCCTATCGCTCCTGGGCCCCATTCCTGTGGACTAGTTTGTAGGCTTATGGATGTGCTCACAGCTTCATTCCTGTTCAAGGCATTCTCTCCAAGAGAAATGCTTTCTCTCCTGCTTCCCCTCCCCTCTGCCAGCCTGGGGTACCTCTCCTCTTCCTTTACAACCAGATTCAAGCATCACTTCCTCTCTCAGCCCAAGCAGAACTGTCCTTCTTGGCCTTCTATCACCATCATAGTTCCACATCCTTCTGACTACACATTATATCGTCCATTTGCATCCTATTTCCCCAACTGGCTTGAGTTCTTTGAAAGAAAGATCTGACCATGGGATTCATTTCTGTCTCCCAGTGCCAGCCACTTAGTAAGTTCTCAAAAAGTGTGTGTTGACTGAATGATTGATTAGGTGAGTAAAGAACAAACTGGATTATAAACGATGTTCTCTTACAATAATAGCTGATGATTCCCTGCCCTTAAATATTATCAGTACCGGTTGCGTACACTGTCTTCATCCCTTCCGTGTGTAATACTGCTGTAGGTTTCGGAGAATCACGAATAGTCCAGACTTGAGGGTCAGAAATTTATTATTCTCTTTAGGGTTCGTTTTGTCTTTCTGTGGTTTGCCACCCTCATTGTTGATCCACTATTAATAATAATAATAATTTTTAAAAGCAACTAGGAGAAGTTGCTGCTGAGTGGTAAACAAACTCTAGCCTACTTGTCCTCGAGCCTTAGAAACCTCCGTGTTCAAAGGCAATGCAACCATTACAACTAGACCTCCTGGAACTGAGTCTGTCAGCAAGGGGGTAGTCCCTGCAGGAATCAAAGGACTCCCAAGGCTTGAGCCTGGATGGTAGAAAGCAGCACAGCGTGTGTGTGTGTGTGTGTGTGTGTGTGTGTGTGTGTGTGTGTGTGTGTGTTAAGAAAGGGAGTTCTTGCCGAAACCGGTTTGGCTCAGTGGATAGAGCAGCGGCCTGCGGAATGAAAGGTCCCAGGTTCGATTCCGGTCAAGGGCATGTACCTGGGTTGCGGGCACATCCCCAGTAGGGGGTGTGCAGGAGGCAGCTGATCGATGTTTCTCTCTCACCGATGTTTCTAACTCTCTATCTCTCTCCCTTCCTCTCTGTAAAAAATCAATAAAATATATTTTAAAAAAAAGAAAGGGAGTTCTTTTATATGGCAGAGAACAGGGGGAAAAGGTATAGATTTAGTGGATTTTGACCCTTACTATGTTTAAAACTGAACTCCTGTATCTTTTAGCTTCAAAATTCCGGCTCCTTTCCCTGTCCCAGCTAATAGCAACCCTAGTCTTTCAATTACTCAGGTCAACATTTTTTTTTAATTATATTGGTTTCTTTCTTTTTTTAAAATATATTTTATTGATTTTTTACAGAGAGGAAGGGAGAGGGATAGAGAGTTAGAAACATCGATGAGAGAGAAACATCGACCAGCTGCCTTCCGCACACTCCCTACTGGGGATATGCCTGCAACCAAGGTACATGCCCCTGACCGGAATCGAACCTGGGACCCTTCAGTCTGCAGGCTGACACTCTATCCACTGAGCCAAACCGGCCAGGGCAGGCCAACATTTTTGATATCACCTTTGAGTCTCCTCTTCAGGATTCAACCCCTTCCCACTATCCTCCCAGTTTCACTGCATCTCTCCCGGATCATTCCAGTTGTTTCTACCTGGAGTTCCGTAATTGCCCAGCTTCAGGATGTTTTCAACCTAGTAGTCACAGCAAGCCTGTTAAAAGATGTCAGTTCCTTTTGCTCCTCTACTGAATACCATCCAATGGCTTGACATCTAAGCCAAAATCCTTCCTCTGAGCCTCAAGCGTCACATTATTTGGCCCCTCGGACCTCATCTCTCCCCATCTTCCTGGCTCACTCTGCTGCAGCCACACCAGTTCCTTGGACTTTCAGGCCCACTGTTATCTCAAACCCTTTGTATTTCCAGCACTTTACATTTTCTTCCCTACTTGGGTAGATTCCTCACTTCCTTCAGATCTTTCCTCCAAAGCTATCTTCTCAATGCAGCCTGTCTCTACCTAAATTTTCCTCTCCATTGGCACTTCATTACCCTCTTCTCCTTCCTCTTCAGTACTTGCTACCTCGGATTTTTCTGTTTACTGCTGTATCCGCAGCACTGAGAATAATGCTTGGTACAGAAAAGATGCTCAATAACTATTTGTTGAATTAGTTGGATATTTTAAATTGTTATTTTTAGGACTGAAAGAAGTATACTTTCTCTTTTGGCTGAGATTCCGAACATTGTGTTCAGCAGGAGACTTAGAAAGTTTATTGTGGTCTGTGGGTGGGGAAAAACGGGAGAGGGAAAAGATTATATTTCTTGATTACAATTTGCAACCTTAGGTGGTTTTCCTTAGCTGGCATATATTTGCTTTTGCTCTCTTAGAAAGCCTTTAGTCAGATCCCTTGATGGATCATAAGGCAAAAAGGAGAAAATTCACTGCATCAGCCTCAGCCTCAAGGACCATGGATTCCAAGAGGCAGGTTACACTGATTTTTTTTAGATTTTCTTGAAGTGAATGTCTACTCTATATTTAAATCTGTATTTTTTTAAAAGCAAAATGTTTGAGCATTAGTAAATATAGCCACAAAGTGGTAGAGACAGAGAGTAAACACTCTAAGGGGGGCGTTTCTGCAGAGACGAAGAGACCTGCAGGGAAGGATGAACAGCCCCTGTGGTTGAAGTGGTGGGAACACTGAGGGGCACTGAGCTTCCCTGCTTAGACCAGGGGCATCTCTGCTCCTCACACCACGAGGGGTGTCTACCCAGGGTGTCTGGGGAATCTGAAGCCTAAGCAAATTTGCTGCTTTGTTTTATGGAAAATTGCCAGGCAGGAAACAAGGTTTAGAGCCACAAAGGCCTCCTGACTTGACAGGGAGACTGTGTGCCCACCCACATTCAGATTTCCTGCTGAGGGGCTATTGGGAACCTCTGTTCTATCCCTCCTCGCTGATCATGCCACTGTCACTTAATATGTTAAGGCAGTACATTTGGACTTTAGGTTTTGGGCCACGTGTCTTCTGACATTCTGCAGCACTCACAGGTTTGTGGAATCGGTCACTCTTACTTGGCAATGCTTTGCTGAGTGATGCTGTTTTTTCTTCTGTATAACTGATCTTTGAGTGCCACTTAAAATCAGCTGCAAGAGAAATTATCACAGTGGGTTAATATTTTGGTCTGAAAGAGTTCAAAAGTTTTGTCCCCTGCAAAAAGATCCATCCATTTTTAATATTCAATGTATGTGTTTGTTTGCACATGTGTGTGCAATGAAATTAAAGATATGTATGAAAATTCATTGTCAGATTTGGATTAATGAATGAAGGGAGGATTAAAATATTAAATTTATTTTTTAAAAGCCTAAATGTCTTTAAAGGAAAATGAGCAAGACTGTACCATATATTAAAATTTTCCCAGGATCTCACCACTTGATTTAAACAAACATCCATTTTCTTCCTTTACACATAGCCTCTCTTTTATTCATAGATGCTTCACTCTCACAGGGAAGAAGAATATATTTTAATGTCTTCTAGGGAAAATTTAGATAATTCTTATTTTGGCAAAAGTAGATTTTGGAACTTATGGGGTTCTTCATCAAGTATGTGATGACCTGCATATGGCTAAGGAATAAACATTCTCAATTGCTTCAAAGAGGAGTTAGGGCATGAAGTGGAAATTAGGAATAAGCAAGAAGATGTTAATACTAATCCTATATAATAAAAGGCTAATATGCAAATCAACCAAACAACTGAAAGACCAGTCGCTGTGACGTGCACTTACCACCAGGGCCAGAGGCTCAATGCAGGAGCTGCCCCCGGGTGGTCAGTGCGCTCCCACAGGGGGAACACTGCTCAGCCAGAAGCCAAGCTCATGGCTGGTGAGCGCAGCAGCAGTGGCAGGAGCCTCTGCCGCCTCCATGGTAGTGCTAAGGATGTCCAACTGATGGCTTAGGCCCACTCCCTGTGGGGAGCCTAGG
This sequence comes from Myotis brandtii, assembly GCF_000412655.1. Lineage (NCBI taxonomy): Eukaryota > Metazoa > Chordata > Mammalia > Chiroptera > Vespertilionidae > Myotis > Myotis brandtii. Next base: position 5,380,406 of record NW_005354291.1, on the reverse strand, counting down.
TCGTCAGTTGGACATCCCCCGAGGGCTCCTGGACTGCAAGAGGGCACAGGCTGTGCTGAGGGCCCCCCTCCAAGTGCACGAATTTCATGCACCGGGTCTCTAGTGTTGAATAAATGTGGAACAGCTTTATTAAAAAGCAGTGAGTTCTCTGTTTCTGGAAGCATATTGGTTGACAGATTTCGTAAATACTAAAGAAAGGAATACTTTTCAGGAGCATATACGTCCAATTCTAAAATTTCATGGTTGAAATAAGATGCGATCTTATTCTTTTATGATTATGATTCTTTATCCTGAAACTCTTATAATTACTATTTTGAACCCCAATGAAGACCTTTGCCTTTTTTCTTTGTTAGGCTTCATCTGGCTGTCTGAATTGCTCTCTGGTAATGAGTTCCCCTCCCCTGGAGAAATTTTCCCAGAAGTTCCACCCACGCCCACTTGCCAGGGTGTCTGTAAAAGGAATTCCTAGCCTGGTGGAAGGTACGCGGGAGAAAGGAAATGAGTTGGTGGCATGCCAGGTACTCGATACACATCATTTCATTTAAACAGCCCTATAAGTTATGCAACTTCATCTTCATTTTACATTCGAAGAAACTGCAGCGAGGTGATACTGTAAAACTCCCACAAGGCCATACATCTACCAAATGGTGCAATAGAGATTCATGCCTGAGCCCACCCTACAGGGCCTCCTCTCCCAACCTGTCCAGTGGGATGCAAGATGACTGTATGGGGAGCCACTAAACTGATTAATCAAATCAGTCAAACAATCAGTTCCTTCAGTGATTTAACTGATTTATTTATTCATTTGACAGCTTTGGTTTACTTTGCAAAATGGGACAGGTGATTTTGGGATCTTGTAGAAAAATGCAAAGAAATCTCTTAGGTCCAGTTGGCAGTAAGATAAATTATTTATGGCACCATATCAGAGTTTGACTTGGTTTTTAAATAAGAATCCATCGAACCTAACATATGGCTGTGTGTTGAGGGGGCAATGCTAAGAGGAGGGTGGGTAGATGCAAAGAAGCTAGTCCAGCAGCACAAAGGCAGTCGAGTGGCTTCTTAAATTCTTAGCATCAGAAATTGCTCAAGTTGTAAAAGTTCTTAGAAAGCATTTTTATTCTGCCCTGCCCCACTACTGATGAGCGACTTGGGTCCTAGAGAGTTGAATGAGCTGCCCACGGCCACACCCAGATTAATGACAGCGCCAGATGCGCCACCCATCTGATGACTCCTCTTCGAGGATCCTCTCCACCCTCAAGCCACCTGCCCTAATAAATAGGTGATCCCCAAGGAGAGAGAATGAAGGCCTGACGCAAAGACCCCACATTAAACTAAGCGCTAAGTTGTTTAAGTGATTGACCTCTCTGGCCTTTCAAAGGTCTTGGGGATACGACCCATTTTTAATGTATGGCTTTAGGTCAGGCTGCTTTCAGTGTTTCATGGTAAAGAAAGACCCTCACTTGTGAAGCAGCAAACATCACAACACAAATCTTATATCTGTTTTGGCAAAAAGATTGCCAAGTGAATATCCACATGCTTTGGTTCTGATTTTGTTCAGGATTCTGTCCCAGTCACATTCTTAGCTGAGAAATAGATTATCAGGAGTCACCAATGTTCTTCCTGTCCCAGAGACAAGCATGCTTATAAGCAGAACATTTTATCTCCCAAAGGGCACCCCCCCTAGTTTGGTTCTCAAGGGAAAAAAACACAAACCAGCATTTGCTTGAACTTCTACAGTGTTCCCAGCCATCATCCGCTCCACACTGCTCTGTAGAAGTTGAAGATGGGGAGCGACTATAAGATTGCACATATTTCTTTCTAGCCGACTAAAAATCTGTTTCCAGCATCCCCTACCCTCTTTTCTTCTCTGCAGCTCTAGTCTCAGGCAGTATTCTCCGTTTTAAATGGATGTTACATTAAGTATTTAAAAACACAGAGAGAGCTCTGTAATGACTGCTTTAAGAGTTGCCAGAGTCGTATATCTGTGGGGACAAACAGAACAACTTGCTTGTAACTTTATTGCTTTCCATAGATTGGAAACTGCTTGTCAATGGCTTACATTCTCAGTCTGTATGCTTCTTGGCCCACAGGCCTGGCTACTGCTTCCCAAAGAATGCTGACTCACATTTCCATTAGGCAAATCCGGGTTGGCTCGGTGGGCTGCCTTTCAGCCACCTAATTGCTGCTTTGGGTAGATGAGGTCCCAGTTTTGGACCACAGTTTCTGGAAAATTTGGCTCAGTTGAAAACTGTCCGATAAAATGTCTCCTCACTCTAATTCTAGTTCCTTCAGATGAATCTTAAACCTCAGGAACCATAAATGAATTGAATTCACACGCCAAAAAACCCCAACACGGTTCAAGTCTGATTCTGGAGTATAATCATCTGAAGTTGAGACTTTAATCAGCGTTCTGGCCAGAGCGGAGCCTGCAGCCTAGCCAAGGCCGTGGTGTGTAGGGGCTCGAGGATCTGAGAATGAGACGCTCGCTTGGATGTTGTAAAACATGTGCATTGCATTTCGGACCCTTCTCTTGAAATGGCTCTGCCTCCTGTGCAGAAGGAACATGAAACTAACATACTCCTCTCAGCTGTATAAATATCACTTGGCAAAAGATATGAGCTGGCGTGCCAACAATCAGAACACAGCCTTTCATCTCCATCACAGCCTCGGCGAGGCCGTCTGCCTATATTTGACCTTCTTTCTGGGCTCATTTGCTTCATTTTAACCAATAAAATGTTACAATGCAGCCGCATTAAAGATAAAGAGGGAGCTGACAGGGGGCTCCGGGAGTGCTACCTGGAGACCTTCAGGGATGCAAAGAGAAGCAATGGCTCCTCTGCCGGCTGGAGGCACTGGGGCACTGTCTATGATTTTTGAGCAAAATTAGAGAACCATATTTGAAGGACTACTCACTTACGTCCACATTGAGGCCCATTTTTCAGTCCTCCCTGCTTTGCCTGGTTCCCACAAGGGCCTGATTTCCCTTCATTCCTGAACTTCTCGGGACCACACTCCTGGAGTCCCATCCGAGCATAGATGAGCCACACATGTATTTCTATTCAACACACAAGGCGGAGGCTATCAAACTTGCTTGGTTCATCATCCCCTTTTACCTCAGTCATATTTTATGATATGAAAAAAATCCATTTATTAAGTAGAAAGGTCCAAACAATTTAATAGTAGTAGGTTGTTCAGGGTCCCGAATGAGCACGCCACTGTGCTAACATACCTCGCACTGCCCTGTGAGCTTGCTGTGGCACCCAGGGCCTTGGGAACACGGTTGGGTGCTGTACTATGCACAAGGGGGCGTGTGACATGGTTACCTCCTGTCAGAAAGGAACTAAACAATCAAGTACAGAAAATAACCAAAGTCCAGTAATGCATGTTATACAGCAAAGTGTCCCAAAGATGGGACACTATAATAAGAAAGGTACGTTATTGGTCAGGATGTTTAATTTTAGAAAACGGAATCCACTCAACCTACTTTGAGCAGAAAGGGTTAATTACAGAGTATTAGGTTGCTTACAGAATTTCTTGAAAGTCCAAGGAAGCAGCATTGGGTGCTACACAGCCAAGAGAATTGTCTAACCGTACTACAACACGGTTTAGTGAAAATATCACTGTTGTAGCTCTTTCTGTCTTCCACTCACTCAGCCCATGTGACTAGAGACAATCTACACAGCTGCCTCTGGAGAATAACATACCCACTTAGTGTAGCATTTACCTCAGAATGGCCAAGTCTCATGAGAGCCCAAACATTTACTTGGGAAACCTAGATCATAGGTAGAAACCCTGGCTGAGAAGCAATCTGGGATTACTCTGTGTGTGTGTGTGTGTGTGTGTGTGTGTGTGTGTGTGTGTTTCTCATTACAAAAAAGAAGTCCAAAAAAGGACTGGGGTGAGTGCCACATGGTCTAATCTGCCACATCTGCCACGGGTCCAAATGAATACAGTGGCTGCTAAGGAAGAGTAAGAGGTCAGATTTGATTGTGGAACAATAGGAATCACTCCATCCCTCATGGACATAGGATTTGAACTGGGCCTCAGGAGAATGGTGGTATCTAATAGGTAGAAAGGTGGTAGCCAGTGCAAAAAATAAGGCAAGCAAAGGTGCAGAGGCAGGAACATGTATGTTACCTGACCATGTGAGGAAGAAGGATTCCTAAGGTTGGGAACTTGGGTAGTGCCAATGTGGTGTAAGTCTTATACTAGATGGAGGAGTCTTGAAGTACATGGTCAAAGTTCCCTGATGGTTTTGATTAAAAACTAAATGGAATTTTAGAAACAGAAATGGGAAAATGCTTGGGCATCTTCTCTTCTCTATCTGTACTCTCCCCAGGTAACCTCCTCTAACTCCCATGGCTTTAAAGGTGTTCAAGTTCTAAGGACCCCACATTCCTGTATCTAACCCAGACCCCTCTTCTGAACTCTGGACTTATAAATCCATCTGTCTACATCACATGATATGGACATAGACAGGCATCTCACACTAAACATGTCCAAAATGGAACTCTTGGTTTCCCTCTACTTTATAGACCTACCCACAGTCTATCCATCTCACTAACTTGCACATTCACATTTCCAGTTCTCAGGCTAAAAATCATGTGTTACTCCTGACTCCTCTCTTTCTCTCGTTTTGACTGTCAGTGAATCCTGTGAATTCTTCAGAAGTCACATAGAGCCTGACAGCTCTCATCAACTCCTCCACAGCCACCCCATTCAAAGCCACCATCACCTCTTGCCTAGGTTGCTACAATATCTCCTAATTACTTTTACAGCTTCCAAACATTTTCCATATAGTGACCAGAGTGTTTTCACAAGTTGGGTCAGATTATGTTACTTCTCTACTCAAAATCCTCTAGTGGATTCTCATCTCATCAGAGTAAAAACCAAAGTCCTTACAAGATTCTATTTGGCCCTACACAATTTAGCCCCAGCTACTTCTCTGACCTCCCCTCCTACTCCTCTTCCTCTTTCTCATGTGCCCCCTCCACAGGCATCCTTACTATTCCTCAAACATCCCGAGCACACGCCTGCTTCAGATGCTTGCACTTGCTGTTCCCCCTGGTTTAACATTCTTCCAGCTGATAGTTTTGTGGCTCTCCCACTCACTTTTCTTCATTAATCTGCCTAGCTACCCCATTATCAGAAAGAACTTCATTATTGCTCTGCATAAAAAAACACTGTACACTCTATTTTTCTTATTTGTATGTATCACCATATTATTATATTTATATTTACATTTACATTTATATTTATAATGTGTGTTGACTCTTCCCATGAGCTAAGACAGTGCCAGGCATATAGTAAATGTTCAATAAATACTTGTTGAATGAATATAATATCAAATCCATAATGAGGATATACCATAAAATAAAGGAATATCCAGTAAAGTGGTAGATGATTTTTCACTTCCATTTCTCTGGGTCTCCCATCCTATCACTCAATCCATGAAAAATTTGCTAAGGAAATCATGATAACCAATGAAGCAATGTGTTCACTAGCACTAGATATAGAATAGCAAGGACTGAAGACTGGACAGATAGTCAATTACACCTCCACACACAAACCCCCAACAATATGGCTCTTTCACATTCATCTTCTAACCATATCCTCATAACATTGCTGAGGATCAGTTGGCTGTATCATCCCCATTTTTAGAATGAGGAAAATGAGGTGTAGCAGGGTAAAGCTACTTCCATTGGCCACACAGCCAGAAGGTGGCAAGGGAGGACTCTAAATGCATCTGAGAAACTCCCCCATTCCCGGCCTTTGCCCACTGGGCACGTGAACCCCGGTGAAAACGCTTTGAAAAGAATAGAGCCTGTTCCCCATACCTTCCCTTTATTTTTCTTAGTTGAGGAGTTGCACCAAAGCTGTCACTTGTAGGTTGGTGCAGCTGCTGAATTCGGGAGAAACTGATCTGGGATGTGTAGTGTGTGCTTGGTGCCCGATGTGTACAATTGCTCGGTGTTTGGATCAACAGAGATTTGGAACACAACTTTGTTCAGACTGATAGAAGGATACATTCAGCTGGCGGAAAGGAGTCTGGTGGTGAATGAACATGGGTCAGGACTTTGAGGAAGTTTCTTTATCAACGGGTGCAACACGGTTATCTTGTGTTTAAATGACCTGAGTGCATTTCTTGAGAACGAGCATCATTTGGCAGGGCCAGAGGAGATGGGCTTGCTAATGCAGCTGTCATCTAGGTTGGATAGAAGGAAGGCCCTTCTGGTGGGTGCTAAGGAGGGCCTCCCGAACAGGTTTCCCAGAGTATTTGGCCTTCCTTCTATCTAAGCTAGGTCACAACTTTCATTTATATCTATTGCCAGATACCAGTCCCCGAGAGAGAGAAAAGAAAGGAGTGGGTCTCCTCCAGCGCAGCCTGCAGACACAAGCCTGGATACAGCAACTATTACTATTGCTCCGAGAACTGCAGATGGAAATCTAAAGGCTGAAAAGTAAGTGGTTCTGGAAGAGTTAAGATCGCTCCTGTTTCCAATTGCTCGGCACAGAAGGACAACCCAGAGGGACAGATTGTTTTCATTTGGAAAATGGGGGACTGAGAGATGACAACGGTATGGGAAGTGTAATTAGGGAGGGCTTAATTGTTCCCGTAGAAAGCAGGGAGCTTTTGACATGCAAAATATTATTCAGCGGCATAGAAATATTTGTGAGAGGAATTATCAGCCAAAGGTTGGAAATGAGGACTTTCCCCTTTCCCCTGGACCTCCTGCATGTAAAAAGAATGGAGGGACTCGGGCAATTATCTGCACAACTGAAATTTTCCACTTTATCTCATTTACTGGCGCTCTCAAGTGGAAGGGCCCTGAGCCTGGATTATCACGATCACTGAAAGTCTCTGTTTGCTTTGCATGGGTCAAGAGAAACACAGTGTGTTTGTACGTCCTGAAAAATAACTTTTGGTCCAGACTCTTCATCCGAATGATTTTTTTTTTCAAAATAAAGATACTCAACACCTGACCCCTAGAGATTCTGATTCTGTAGATTTGGGTGAGACTGTAGAAATCTGTTTGAAACACTTTGCAGGGTTACTTTTGATTTCCAACCAACTCCGAGAAGCACAAAACCACACTGCCCTCCTAGTGTGTGGCATGCGGTTTATACAAATCCCAGCTCTCATTTGCTTTCTTACTATTTTCCTAGTGTTGAGCACCAAAAACTTCCAGGTATTTGCAAGGTCCAATTACCTGGCTTTCTGTCTGTGAGCACAGTACTGTACTGGCCCCGGGATTGTTTTGCCCTCAAAGTGGGAGAATTGTCATGGAGTGCTCTTTGCAGACTCAGCCTCTGACATCTGCAACTTCAGTAGAACACGCCTGTAGTCTAGTGAGAGGACATATGCCTCATTTATTCCCCAGCCTTAAAAAATTGTTAGCCACATTGCCATGATTTTTTCCTCTTTCAATCTGATATTTCTGTTCCCATTAAAGAATAGGATGGAGAGATCCTATTTGGAAAAAAAAAAACCACCACAAAAATAAATAAATAAACAAAAGGGTGCGTGTATGTGCCTCCTGAGGAAAGAACTGATCATGAACAAGGGGAAACTCAGTCTTACTCAAAAACAACAGCTTTCTTTCCTCAGCAAAAAGCACAATATTCGACCTTTTCAGGGAAGGTTTAGTCTTCTTTTCAAAGCTGCATATCTGAAACCCACACACAGTGGGAACCTTCCCTCTCACTGTGCCATCGAAGAAGGGGAAGCGTGCACACAGACTTTCCCCAATGAAGTCTTTTCGTTCCAGCCTCAGATGCGCTCTCTGGGGACCAGGGACTTACATCCATGAAGAGGGTGAGGGGCCAGCATCCATTTCCATTAAAAGCAGTTGTTGAAGGCCGCTTTCCCCTTTTCTTTCTCATCTTCCCTATTTCGCAGTAATGCTCGCATTCCAATAAAATGAGGCTTCGTGCAGTCGGCCAGACAACACTGTTCTTCGCCCGAATGCTGCTTGCCTTTCAAGTGGGTGGTGGGATAACTAGGAACATTTGTACTTGGGCACAGTCTCTTCAAAATCCATGAAAACCAATTATTCTGCCCTTTGTTTCTTGTGGCGATATATTTTTCTCTATGGTATTTAATTTCTTTGGGGAGAAGGCCAGTGGTCAGTTAAAAGTCACAATCACTCCATCGACATAACCAAAGTGAAACAGGAATAGGAACTCTTCCATTGAACACAGAGTTCTGTTTGACCTTATCTTGTGTGCTAGGGAATGTAAAGGGGCGGGTAGTGACAGATAAATGTTTGTATATATGTTGTTCTTCTTTGCCGTGACTGGTATCGCACTGTGGGAGGCAGACTTCGGGAATGGCTGCCAATGGTCCCGGCCTCCTAGCATCCATGCCCTTGTGAAATATTCTCCTCTAGTGTGTGAACTGGACCAAATGACTTGCTTCTAATGAATAGAACATGGCAAAAGTGATGGGATGTCATCTCCACAATTAGGTTACAAGGACCGCGACTTCCATCTTTCTAGCACTCTCTCCTGCGGGCACATTCTGTTGTCATGTTGTGGGGTGCAGTGTTGTCATACTGGGCAAAGAATGGAGGGAGGGCTCTGGCCAGCAGCTCTGGGCCATGGAGGCATCCAGCCAACACCTGTAAGGCCCTGAATCCTGCCATCAGCCACAGAGTGAACCAGGATGCAAATCCTTCCTACTTGAACCTGGAGGTGATTGTAGCCTGTGAGAGACCCAGAGAGAGCCAGAGGTAAGCCATGCCTGGATTCTTGACCCATAGAAACTGAGAGATAATAAATGTGTCTTCAGCTATTGTTCTGAGACCACTTGTTACAGAGCAATAGATAACATACACATGTGTTGTTTTTGTAACTATTGTCTTTGAACATGCACATACAGAAAAGTATACAAATCATAAGGGCACACTTCACTGGATTTTTATAAAGGAAATACACACATATAATTACCATCCAGATAAAAAAAAGCAGGACATTGCCAGTATCCCAGAAGTCTCTCTGCACCCCTCAGGTTATTAACCCTCTTCTTAGGTAATCATTATTTTAATTTTGATCATTAGAGATTAATTTGCCTGTTCTTGGGCTTTATGTATTTGGAATCATATACAGACACTCTTTTGTATCTGCCTTTTTTTCTCTAATTATTCTGTTTTTCATAGTCATCCTTGGTGCTTCAGGCAGCAGTATTTCATTTATATTTATTGCCAGATATACAGTGTTTTAATCCATTCTACTGTTGGTGGATAGTTGGTTTTTGCTTTTCATGTTATTTTATTTTTACTATTTATTAGAAGTAATGCCACTACAAGCATTTATATACATATCTTTTATACATCTTTTGCATTTCTGCTGTAAATGAAATTTTTGGATCAATGGATATGTATTTGTTCTGCTTAGGAGACACTACTTAATTGTTTTCCAATGTGGGTATGCCGATTATAATTCTGTCAGCAGTATTTGAGAATCCCATCCATCCCTCACACATGGTATTATCAGGTTTATTTTAAATTTTAGCCAATTTAGAGGATATACAGGGGAATCTCATTGTGGCTTTGTTTGCATTTTTTCTAACAATAACATTAAGTACTTTTTCATATGTTTATTGATACTTGAATATTTTCATTCATAAAATCAAGATAGACTGTTGTCCTTTGAAGCAAAATTTTTATCTTATTTAGTGTAATATCAAAACACATTTAAATATATGAATGTTCAACTTATTTAGTGCCATTTGTTGAAAGGTCATTATTTCTACTTCATTGCAGTAGCATTGTATGAGATTCCTAAGGCTGCTCTAACAGAGTACCATAACTGCATGGCTTACAACATCAGAACTTTATTGTCTCACAATTCTGGAGACTGGAAGTCCAAAATCCAATTGTCAGCTGAGCCATGTTCCCTCTGAAACCTATAGTAGAGAATCCTTCCTTGCCTTCCTCTAGACGTGGGTGGTTTGCCAGCAATATTCGACATTCCTTAGTTTGCAGCTGCAGCACTTCAGTCTCTGCCTTCCTTCCTCCCATGGTATTCTCCCACCATGTGTCTAGATCTGTGATCAAATGTCCCTCTTCTTAAGGCACCAGTAGTACTGGGTTAAGGGCCCACCCTACTCCTGTACGGCCTCGTCTTAACTAATCACCTCCCCCTTCCCAAATCAGGCCACACTCTAAGGGACCAGGAGTTGAGACTTCAATTTATATTTTGGGGGAGCAAAATTCAACTAATAGCAGGCATTTTGTGATAAATCAGGTGATTATATATGTGTGGGCCTGTTTTTAGACTTTCTACTATATTCCTGGACTTTCTTTTTTAAAAAAATTGGATTATTTTTATATTCTTATGCCATAACTAAACTATCTGAATTACTGTAACTATAAAATAAATCATCATAACCTAATAGTATAAGTTCTACAATTTTATTATAATTGGTTGATACTCATTCTATCTTGAATTTCCTGTATGGGACAATTTTCTTTCCACCTGAAGAATTTCCATTACTATATTTTTGGTGTGAGTATGCTGGTAACAAATACTTTGTTTTGGTTTGCCAGAAAAAAACTTTATTTCCCCTTCATTTTTGTTGAATATTTGTTCCAAATATAGAATTCCAGATTAGTACTTCATTTTAAAGATATAATGACTTTAACTTGGCTTCTATAATATCTGTTGTAAAGTGAAATAGAATTTTTGTTGTTGCTCTTTCAGAGTTAATGTGTGTCTTTTCTCTGGCTGTTTACTTAAAGTTTCTCTCGGTCTTTGACATTCCATAGTTTTACTGTGTTGCCCAGATATGAATTGGTTAGTATTTGCCTTTCTTGAAATTCCTAGAGCTTCTTGAAGTGGTTTGATGCCTTTCATCAATTTTGGATGAATATTTAAATATGCAGTATTTGATGAATATTCAAATATATGTCTGCCTTATCTTCTTGCTCTTCACATTGGAAAGCCCAGCTATGCATATGTTTGACTTTTTCTCCGTGTCCCAATCTGCCTTTTTTTACACCATGTGTCAGGCTCCATGCTATGTGCTTTATATGATCTCAGTTGAATCTTCACAAAAACCCTATGAGGAAAGTACTATTAGTATCTATACTTTCAGAAGAGAAAAACAGAGGCTCAGGAAGGGCTGAAAATGCCCAATGTCACACAGCAAGAAGTTGATGATGTTGGAATTCGAATCCAGGAAGTCTGGCTCAGAATGAGCTTTCCCAGCTACTAAGTCACACAGCTCCTAAGTACATGGTTATGATAATAATGGTAGCTAACAGCTCTACGGTATAGGGTTTCCTATACGCCTGATATTGTTCTAAGCCAGTGATGGCGAACCTATGACACGCGAACTCATTTTTTTGGTTGATTTTTCTTTGTTAAATGGCATTTAAATATATAAAATAAATATCAAAAATATAAATCTTTGTTTTACTGTGGTTTCAAATATCAAAACATTTCTATATGTGACACGGCACCAGGGTTAAGTTAGGGTTTTTCAAAATGCTGACACGCCGAGCTCAAAAGGTTCGCCATCACTGTTCTAAGCACGTTACATAGACAAACTTACCGAATTCTCACAGTGACCTTGCAGTAGGTACTACTGCAGTTGCCATTATACAGATGAAAACACTGAGGCTCAAAGAAGGTAGAGCTTGCCTCAGGTTTTACAGCTGCCAAGTGCAAGTCAGGATTTCATCTGCATTCTGTCCCCAAGGCCCAGGCCCTTAACTACTACACCAAACTGCCTACAACCAAAACCAGGGCAGAAATAGCACTTGGAATGGAGAAACAGCACAGGCAAGGGAGAGAATGGCGTCGCAAATCTGATCACTGGAAAAGTCCAGTGCTTAGCAACAGAGAGCAGAGAGAAAGGTGCTTCGGAAGGGCAGAGTGAGTAAAAAATTACGAGTTTGATATAAGACAAGGAAGAAAATAAAAGAAAAACATGGAAGACATATACGTTAAATAAATCATGAATAAGTACATGCAGTCTACAGCTTGGGAAAGAGCGCTCTTTGGAACGTGGTCTGCTCAGTCCTAATATGGGGACACGGCTGTCAACAGCACAGTAAGAAGAACCAGAGGCTGTTTAATGCTGAGTCCTGGCAAGTCTTTAAGGTCAGGGGGTTCTGACCACCATGGCGGTAGAGAGGATTTGGCTGATAATTGCTAGGTTTGAAAGATAAGTATCAAGAAGGCAACGCTGTGGGCAGGATGGTCCACAGGGGTCCGAGGGAAGCAGTGGGAATCGGCAAACTGGAACGGAGTCAGTGGGGGTAAACGGCGCTAGCGTGGAGCTGTAATTACCAAACCACTTCCCAGGCTCTCTCAAAACACAGAGATATATATTTAATAAGTGTGCTGGGGAGTTTACAAAAGGCGTTTTGTTTGTAATAAGTGACATTAGGCAAAGTTTTCCTGTCAGCAAATAGGACTGCCATTTCTATTCCTGTGTTGCTGCATGTAAATAAATCGCTTCTTTTATGTAACCCAGTTTGAGATTCCAGTAAACGCCGGGATAAAGAACTTGTTTTTCAGTTTTCTTGAGACAAACCACATGAAGAACCCAGGCACCAGAGTGGCATCTGGGCCCCTCCCCCTCCTGGAAATGCAGAACCGAAAGGGACTTGCAGTAAGAGGATTAATAAAGGAACGCATCCTGCCAATTAACCCTCCTCGGGAAGGCAGAGTAGCAAGTACCCTCCTTCTCTTTGGGGAGGAACCCCAGCATTGAGCGTTCCTTATTGTTTGAAATGCCCAAATTTACATCTTTCTCTTAAAATGAAGACTTTTCCATGTTCTCAGGGAAAACAAAAAACAGGAAACTAGATTGCAAGTCCAAGTGAGATTCCTCCTTAAATCTCATTCATATTCTTTTTCTACACAGCCTATACCAGTGATGGCGAACCTATGACACGCGTGTCAGAGGTGACACGCGAACTCATTTTTTTGGTTGATTTTTCTTTGTTAAATGGCATTTAAATATAGAAAATAAATATAAAAGATATAAGTCTTTGTTTTACTATGGTTGCAAATATCAAAAAATTTCGATATGTGACACGGCACCAGAGTTAAGTTAGGGTTTTTCAAAATGCTGACACGCCGAGCTCAAAAGGTTCGCCATCACTGGCCTATGCCATGGTTTATAGCTGGCTCTTTCTCTCCCCTCATTTATGGTCTATTGCCCCAAGAGCCAGGAGCATGGCTTTTGTTGTTGTTGTTGTTGTTGTTGTTTTACCATTGTATATCCACAGTTCAGTTCTGTGCCTACCCCGTAGTGGCTGTCAACAGATATTGGTTCAATAAATAAATTGGAAAAAGGGTAAGGTCTATAATTTTGATCTATCCTAGGTCTTTGCTTAATGCTGGTGCATACAATGGGCATGAATTTAATGTCTGCCAATGCATGTTAGATGTAGTAAGTCATCCTACTCTTCTATCAGCTAACTTCATTGCAACTCCAGGGATTGTTCAAAGTCTCTCATCTGAGGTGGTGAGGCCCCTAACTAGCCTCCAGTTTTTCTCTTAACAGTCAACCTCACACAATTTTAATACCTTAAGCTTTAAAAATACCACATTCAAGGCTAGAATTAACATGTGGCACTGGATTCGAGGTGGAGACATGCTTTTGAACTCATGGTTAGCCCAATATGGTACTGGTGGATCTATATAGAAATAATTATAGATATGTGTGTATACATGGTTAGCATACATATGTATATTTCCCAGATCTGTCTGCTGAGAGAAGCTAGAGAAGCCAGTATCAATGAGCAAAACCACCACTCAGATCTTGGTTTTTGTTCATTTTTATCTTGTTAGATTCAGACTGCTGCCAAAATCTGTTAATGTTCTATTCTAATTTTGCTATCCAGTGAATTTTAAAACTTTTTGTCTCCCAGTCATTTGTAGAAACTATGAAGCTATCCTCTGTATCTCCATCTAAGACAGAAATATGTTAAGAGAAACAGAATCCAACAAGAGTCTCCAATACTTGGCACCAGAAACACCCACCAAGACACCAAATGACCAGTCAGGATTCTTTATATCCATTATGTTGACCAGTTGATGACATCGAAATAGCCTGGTGGCCAAACCACATATATTTTTCTCTCTCATTTGATAAGCTTTAATGAAAGGACTCATTATATGGATTTTATAGCGCTCAGTTATACCACATTTCCTAAAATAAGTCTGGTAATAACCTCATCAACAAAAGAAATAGAAGCATCTTTGGTGTAGTTAGAAGTGATTCTGTCATCTCTTGGCTTAAAACTTCGAATAAAATCCACTCCAGTTCCATGGCTCAATGACTATTCATTGGTCACCTAACATGTATCTAAATGTCAACTTGACACCTCCACTTTTGTGTTTAATAGGCATCTCAATATTTATAATCTCTGTATCAATTAGGTTAATTTTAGCTCTATATTCATTAGGTTAATTCAAGGAGGAGGAGGAGGAGGAAGAGGAAGAGGGAGAGAGAAGAAGAAACCCCAAACATCAGCAGCTTAGTGCAATAGAATGTTATGGCTGGTTTATGTTGCTATTTAATACATGTGTTCCTAGGTTGTAGGGGGGCTGTCTTCCATGTGGTGATCCAGGACACAAAGATTATTACTACTTGTGTTTCACTATTCCTGGCGGTGTTGATGTGCTCTGCATCCAGCTGAGGCAATGGAAAGACAGCACATCTATTCCTTAAAAGCCTTGGCCAATACGAGATACATCTCATTTCTACTGACATTGTATTGGGGAGACTGGCGACACAGCTATACTGAGGTAGAAAGGAGATTAATGAAAGGTGGGCTCTGGCTGGGCAGCTGCTTTCCTGACACATATGAAAATAATATCTAGCCTGACCAGTGTGGCTCAGTGGTTGAGCGTCGACCTATGAACCAGGAGGTCATGTCTCAATTCCCGATCAGGGCACATGCCCAGATTGTGGGCTCCATCCTCAGTGTGGGGCGTTCAGGAGGCAGCCGATCAATGATTCTCTCTCATCATTGATGTTTCTATCTTTCTCTCCCTCTCTCTCTCCTCCTCTGAAATCAGTAAAAAAAAATTGTTTTTAATCTAATAATTTTTAATCATTTGAGACTTGCCAAGTATCATGCTGAGCACTTTATTTACATTCTCTCATTTAACCTTCCTAGTCAGTTGTGATGTAGGCATTACAATTATCCTTCAGTTTACACAGGAGGAGATCGAGGCTCTGGAAAGTTGAGTACCTTATATAAAGCCACACAACTAATAAAAGATGGAGCCAAGATTTAAATACAGGCAGATTGACCTCAGGGCTTGGTCTCTTATCCTCTTCCCTGTGGAATTTAGGGAAGTTCTCTGAAGGTCTGTGAAGGAACAGGGAGTGGTTAGCTCGGTGACAAGCTGACTTGAAGGATATAACTGACACCAAATACTGGAAGATCTCTCTCATCTGAAGGATGAAACTTGAGCCCAAAGACAAATATGTAAAAGCCATATAAGGAAGCAAATTTCCTTCAAATTAAAAGGATGATTTTCTAACAAAAAGAACTGCTTAAGCTAGTAAGGACGGTCTTGGTAGTCTTATCACCATTTTAAGGTATTCAGGAGAGAGAGAATATGGAGAATGAGTTAGAACTTTAAAAAAACACACACAACAACAACCATGAGTATTTCCCAATTACTAGATTGTGCAATTAATCTACTGGGATAGTAACAACATTAGTTTTTAAATGGAATAGAAAAAGTAGAAGAGAAATTATTTGAAGTGCAATATTTAAAGCTTTTTATCTGCTCTGTGTATATGTATGTGCTCATTGGGATGTTAAAATGTATTTCTTGTGGGTCATTAAGTAGATGTGAAAATTGCTGGCTTAAATAATTGGTTTCCAAACCTTGTCTGCTGTCTCTGGTATTTAGTGAATAGGAAAAAATATATAAACAACATAGTGTTTTCCATTAAGCTAGATTTATTCAACATAAATTATCATTCTTTAGTCTGAGATCGTGTCCTTCTAAATGTGTCAGTATTAAGATGTCCCTTCGCTTTTTAAACGACGGATGGTAGATAGTGTTCCCAAACATGGCCACGGCAACACTGCCCATGCCACATGGCTTTTTGCAATGTGACTGTGTCATTCTATCTATTTTCCCTCCCCTTGAATCCGGGCTGGCCCTATGACCTGTTTTCTGTAACAGAACAGAGCCATGTGATGTTTAACTTTCGAGGCTGGGACTTACTAGTAAGAGATCTGTACCTTCCACTCCCCTTTCATAGAATGTTTCCTCTTGAAACCCAGCTACCATCTGGTGAGGAAACCCAAGTAGCCATGTGGAGGGATTCATGTGGAGGAGAAGCAATGACCCCGGCTGACGACCCAGCTAATTGCCAAGCTGACATGTTAGTGAGGATCCTTTCGATCCTTCACCATCCCAGCTGACACCATGTGAGGCAAGCATTCTCGGCCCGTGTAGAAATTTGTGAGAAGTAATAAATTCCTGTTGCTGTGAGACATTAAGTTTTGGTGTAGTTTGTTATGTAGCAGTAAATAATGAAACCAAATGGTAACAATAGAGGCTAGCTAGCCTATTGCCTGATTGTTTGTCTTAATGTCTGCTCTTGGCAAAATAAATCCAAAAATGCAAGTTTTCCCTACTGAGGGATAACCTGATATATGTCCTATGCTTTAAAAAAAGCTTTTTGGTTCTATGAGATTGGGTTCATAGAGCCCCTGGACTAGATAGCCTTCCTTTCAATCTTGACACGCTGGGAGATGTCCCCTCAAAATGCTTTGGTTGCCCTTGCCAGATGGGATAAATAGTGCTCCCCATTGTCTTCTCATAAAACTAGGACCTTGTAACTATTTTACTGTTTCTCACATCATTTTACAAGAAGCTGCACTTTCACTTGGTGAAAACTGCATAAGGACAGGGAGCTCTGCTTACTATTCTTATTTTCTCAGCACCTTTATTCGTGCTGGACATGTCGGGTATTCTTAACAACTGAGTGGAACTGAATTTAGCTCCTTTTTAAAAATTAAATTTTTTCATGCATCTTCTGTTGCTCTCACATACTGGCATGCTGGGGAGGGGGCGGGAATATCCTATCATATGCATAGATGCTTATCTGATGGAAATATAATAAGAAGACAGTAAGAGTGTTGAAGAAGGGGAATCGCCTGGCCATGGAATAGTCATAGCTGAGCTGTTAAATATGTCCCCCAAATATCAATTTACTGTAGTCCCAGACACAAATGGGGATAATTCTGTGTCAACACTGAAGAACTTCTGAAAGACACTGAAGCAAATGATAATTAGCAAGAGCCAGTTCTTTCAACCTAAAGCTTCCTGTTGGCACAGAAGAATCCACAAATGGAAGTTAACCCTGTTGATAGATATTCCTGATGATGTGGACGCTCATTTCCTATTTTTTACATGGAGCCTAAAATAGAATAATTTTTCTGATATTTGTAGACACTAAATGTAATTGAACCACACATTGATGATACTAGGATCATCTACTGATCATACCAATTAATTATATTATTTAATTACTTGATTTAAACACCTATATTCAAGTTACGGAATACATAGTTGAGCAAAACATTTACTGTCATTATTCACTTCTGCGAATTCCTTCCTATTGATATAAGGTTACTAATGTCTACTTGTCAGATTCCTGGAAATTGAATTGGTGGGGGAAGTGGGGGAGGTGGGGGTGTGTTGAATGTCATTTTATGTTCACAAATATTTCTCTTCAGAATTTGTGTCTGTGATAATAACCTTGACATTACCACTAAGTATCCCAGAAATGTTTTATCTTCAGCTGCATGGATTTACAGCTGCCCAAGTATGTATATAAAGCTGCATTGAATCTTAATTTTCTCCTTAATTAAAAATGACTAACTTTTGCCATAGTTTTAAAATGATCTTTTGTAAAAATTAAATATGCTAGTAAATTGCAAACTGTTAAGACTCTTTCATCCTTTATTAAATGCAAAAGATTCACTGGTTTGATCTAAAGTTTTAAGATACCAAGAGGAACATGATTATGGATGGAGAACACTTTAATTCTGTGGTTTGTATCCATATTATATCAAGAGATCTGAAAGCATCATTGCAACGTTCCTCCCTAAAGAATTCATTCATAAAGAAACCAAAAGAAGAGGAAGTGGGATGTCATTGGGCAATTCTTACTTTTGTAATAAACCCTAGGTTAGCTTTGACTTTCTTGGATCTGATGATTCCCCGTCATAAGAGAAAACATCTTTAACAAATTAGGAGCCTTGTGGTGGTTAAGTATAGAAATTCCCTGTCTCATTTGATGAATTAAACAAAGCATTTTCTTAAAAGAGAAAAAGGAAACATATTCATTTTAGATGTTTAATTTTTTAAATTTTCAACAGCATTTTATTTGATCTTAGTACTACTGATGTGCTGAAATCAAGCATCATTTCCATGATCTGGGTTCATGAGTTTGGAGGTGGGGATTTTTGAATATATTTTTAAAGATATTTTATTTGTGCATAAATTCTAATCTAGCACCTGATAATCATTTTTGCATAGCTAGGTAAATACCATTACATTTTATTAATATTCTTTTGGTTGATGGCACCACATATCTTATACATTGAAATTAGTATTATATTGAATCAAGGAGAGTGGAAAACTAATTCCAGAAAAAGTGAAAATGAAGCTAAAGTGCTATCTGTTGTGGAGTGGTCACCAAGGAGTTTCTATAGAGGGGTAATACATAACATGCAAACATGGAAAAGGCAAGCGTCCTATGGTTTTCATACCCACATGGCTCATGTAAGATTTGTCTGTAACTTTAAAAAGGGCAGACAGAGACCACAACTGTTAAAAGGGAAATTCTTGATTGGGAATTCGTAATAGGGTGACTGAGCAAGGTCTAATCGACCATCATTTTCTTGAGCACCAAACACAAACTAGCAAGTACTTCAAGAACTGAAGACTCTCAGAGTCCTTAGTCTTCCTGACTCTTCCTCCCATGTTCTGCAGGCTCCTCCCTAGAATGCCCACCACCTTCCCTTTGCTCCCCTCTCTTGCTTCCCTTTGGTGCTGCTCCTTCCCACTATCATACCCTCTCGACACACAATAGCTTCACAAACGATAAACTCATCCAGTGCTGCATTCACTGGGAATTTGAATTTGGGTTTCTAGAAGTGCCAATGGCCTTAAACTTTTACCGGATCCTTGATTTCTGTCAGCACAGCTCCCCTGCCCCCCACCCCACAATGCCGGTTCCCTCAGTTCTCAGCACTCCCTGTTCTAATGTTTCACAGAGCCCTCCTAGAGACCCAGAAGTCACAGAATTTAGTCCAGCCTCCATTTCCAAGGAATGCCAATCACAGTGAGGCTTCCAAGGCTCCAGTTCAGCACCCTGACACCCCCTTTCCCCCTCCTCCCCTCCTCCTCCCCCTTCCCGATAGAGGTCTGCAAGGAAGGTCTGAACTCTCATCCTCAAAGCAACATTGTATGAACTAAGAACTCTCACTAGAAAGTAATTAAAAGTTCTAGGTTCCCCAGAATCATGTAGTGATTCTGCTTCCCATCCCCACCTACCCCACTATCCCTGTGTTCAGTATTGCACCCATATCCTATAGGCCCCCCCCCACCCCCCCAGCCTACATCCCTGGTAAAAGTGGTATAAGCCATATGCAGCTCAGAGGAAGAAACTATATGAATTTTGAGACAAAAAGTGGGAAATGACAAACAAATTGGGTCAAGAATGTGAATTTGGAATACAAGAAGGATGATAAAGGTGAAGATAAATAAATAAAGGCAAAGATAGCTGACTTTGGTTTTCAACGACTGCAAGAATACACCAGTACAGAACAGTGCTTCTTGCTGAATGAAAACAAGACATGAACAGTTTAGTCAGAAGAGATTTGGGCTCCAGACAAGGGAAGTATAGTAGACAGATAGGATATAATTATGATATGAATTTAAAATTGCAGGGTCAACCTAGGATAATTTCCCACAATGTACTCAAGCCATGAGAGGTAGCTCTGTAAGCAAGATTCAGTAATAAAACATCCGTGGTCAAGGGTAATTCTGCTTTGCTTTCAAAGCTCAGGAAACAGCAGAGTCTAAATAATTGAGTGACTTAGAAGCTAGAGCTAGAGCTGGCCCTGGACACATGCTAGGCTTGTTGCAGGGGTTTACTGGGCAACTTTAAAAAATAGGAATATCTGGACTCTGTATCCAGAGATTCCCATTTGGGTGGCCTGGGGTGGGAACAAGAAATCTGTATTTTTTTTTAAAGGCTCCCGGTTGATTCAAATGTGCAGCCAGAATTAGCACCCACTGGGCTAGAAGCCACAAATTCTGAGCTCAGTGACTAATGTCTCTTGCTAGATTGGTGACTCAGTCTCAAAACGTCCACAGAATGAAACGATACCGGAGCAAAAGGCATCATGCGTAGGTGTGTGAATGTGTGGATGCTTAGAATTGGAACAAGTTGGACTGTCTAAAGAGGATATCATTAAAGAAAAAGAAGCACCAATAAGCAAGCCTAGGATTAGCTGACCAGTGCAGGAAAAATGCGAACTTGCATCAGAAAAGAAAAAAGACCCTCCGAAACAGCTGCTAACAAAATTTCAAAGACGTTAGTGAAAGATAGAATGGCACCAGAGCTTATGCAATTGAGTCATCTATCACTCGCTTCATCACGCCTCCAGGCCCTCAGTCCAGGTGTCTACGGTTATGTCTCCCTCTCCTCACTACTCACCCTGCCTTTCACCTCCTTCTCTACTGACACTGCATTTCCCATTTTCAAAATCCATTCAGCATTTCCCTATTTCACCATTAAAACAACAAGCAACTGATGAGGAAATTTGCACAAACGGTGCACATAAAGTGGTCACTTCCGCTGGTGGTGTCATGCAGCTATGTACAACCAAATGAATCAGCAAAGAGAGAGGGCCGTAATCCATCCCTGGAGCAACCACCCAGAGCAAAGTGGCAAGCTCCAGAGAGCTGCACTGAGGCCCCTTGTGCTGGAGACAGGCTTGGGAAGACACTGGACTTTAAAGGGGGAAGAGATGAGAGAACAACTTGGAGACTTCCAGGTGGCGTTTCAGGAGTTGGAAGAATTAACCAGCAACAGTGCAATGACAATAATTAAGTTCAGAAAGGAAATATCTCAACAGCTTGAGACAGTGGCTACAGTCCTATGGAAGTGTGCATCCTCTATCTCTTCACCTGGAGACTTTTTGAAATGCATGTCAAAGGGAGACTAAACATGTCTTTCCATCCTCTTGGCTGAAAACAACAAAAGCATATACGGTAATTTTTCTCTTAATTATTGGATAAAGGAGGGATGCGGTTGGTTCCATTATGTCTGTCACGGCCCCTTCTGTTTGGCATTGTGGTAATTTGCTGGGACCTTTGTCTCTATGTGAGGGACACCCCATCCCACCCTGGTTCCCACCAGGCTCAGCAGTCTGTTTCCTCTTTGTCTTCCTTCTGAACGACCACTGCATGCCTTCCACCTCCCCGAATGTGCTGTCTTGCATTATTCAACTAAAAAGATGCTTTACCAGCACCAGCGTCCTCAGATGTGGTTCCCTCAAATAGCATCCTAGCAGCAACTAAACAGTAACTGGCATCCATCAGCCTCTGAGGAGCGGGTGAGCTCTGAGGACGAGACCGCTTCGGGCTTAAACAAACAACAATAAGAACATGTGCAGATTCCAAAAGAACACACACCAAATCTAATAAAGGCTTGGTGCCGCAGAAGGCTGTGTCAGTGGACCAGGCTGGGCTTCTTTTGTTCTCCTCCTGATTGTCTTGTATAGGTTTGGTCCCAGATCTACACTTCCTGGGAGAGTGAGCGACTTCGCCTTTGGTTGTGCTGCCTCTTGATAGTTTGGAGATGGGACTGGGCAACTAAGGGGCTTGTTAGAGTATTGCTGGAGTGGAGCCATAGTTGTGAGCTCCAGCCCATGGAATGGTTAGGTTCGGTGTCTTCCAGCCCCAATCCCCAGGGCCTGGGCTGGGCCACAGGGGCATTGGCTGAAGGGCATTCATGAAGTTTCCAGGTAGCAGTGCCCGGAGAAGAACCTTAAAATCCATGCTTCTCTGGCAGTAACTAAAGAACTTCATTAAAACTAAGTAGTAGCTATACTGACAGAGTCTAGAGAGGAGGGAATATCTGTAGGCATCTGGAAGGCTTCGCAGGGAAAGAGATATTTGAACTGAGTCTGGAGAACAGCAAGATAGCATTATTGCCCCGAGAGACAGAAACAGAGCCTGAGCCCAAAGCCCGGGGCATGAAATTCGGTGATTTTCATGAGAATTAAATCAGCTTTTCTAGAGTCACTCACTTTTTTTTTTTAATAAAAGTGTAAACTTAACAAATTTCTGACAATGTAAGGAAGAAAACCCTCACATTCTGTCTTTTAAAATTCACAGTTGTCCTAGTGGAGGGGACGGGGGAGAGCAGAGGGAAGGCACTCAGGTTCAGGGGCTACAAGCAGGTCTCTGTGTGGGGCGGCCCTTTGACTCTTGGAGGGGCAGCGGGGAAGGCAGGAGAATGGGTGGTTTCTTTTCTCTACTTTGGGAATGAGCCTGCAGCAACCAACGCAGCTCCTTCCCACTGACGATCTGAGCGCTGCCCACGGCTGCCCCTTGCCCTGGTTTCCCACGCTGTTCGAGCCCAGCACACTGGGCTGCTCACTTGACCGTGCCCGAGGCCTCCAGCGGGAAGGGCACGGGCCAAGGGGAAGGAGGAGCAGACCTAGGAGCTGCACCCAGACCCGCTACTTGTGTCCAAGGGAGTGAACCCTGCCCGCAGGGATGCCCAGTTAAGGTGTCCTGTGGGAAAGGGCACTGGGCAGGGGGGTTCTTGACATTTTCAGAACAAGGAAAGGAGGCAAAGAAGAGTGAAGGCTCCATATGGTCATCGGCGAATGCCATTTTTCATCTTGCTTTTCTGTGTAAATCTGGCTTCCTGTCCTTGACCCTAAATTACTTGATCCTGTCGGGAGGCAGCTGCCTCTGTGAAGCCCTGTGCTGCTCAGCAGATGCCTGGGGTGGGGGTGGGAGTGCGGGGCCAGGAGGTGGCCGCCCTGACTCCAAGTTAGGCCGCCTCCGGGTGAGCCGGGTGAGCGGTGGCAGCGAGAGGTCCTGTGAAAATCGTCTGGGCTGCCTCTGCTGGCCGTCCTCCAATAAGAACGGCTCACAAGCCTGTTCCCAGGCCGGCTCATTCCAGAGGGTCTAACCGGGAACACAAAATGCTAGGCTTTTTTTTTTTTTTTCTCCACCAACCTCAAAGAGATCCTTTTATGGACAGACCCAGGCCTGCCTCTTTTAACAAAATTCCTGTTGAGAAGCTGACCTCCCTTGACCTGGGCAAAGCAACAGGTGACCCCCTAGGAGAGTGGGCAGTTGTCAAAGCCGCTCTTGTCTCTGGGGTCCCAGGGGAACTGAAGACAAATAAAGCTTTCAGCCTGAAAGGACACAGGCGTTGCCTCGTTGCCTCGGGACATGCCTTTGAATTTGATGGTGTGGCCGGCAGTGCAGAAGTCCTGGCTGGTGCTTCAGCTTTAGAAACTCAGGGACATGCCTTTGAATTTGATGGTGTGGCCGGCAGTGGCACGCTGAGCCTCACACAGAAGTCCTGGCTGGTGCTTCAGCTTTAGAAACTCCCTGGGCTTTGTGTGATCAAGCAGGAGAGCAGAATGTGCGACTACCTTTTGGAAAAAGTTCTTTAGTTTTTTCCCCAATATATACCCAGAAGCATTTGGCTTAAACACTTACCGGCAATGCAGTCTCCCCTGTAGAGAGCTGTGGGGAAAAGATTCGGAGTTCGGTCTGGACTTTCATCATCACCGACTGGGTGAGAAAGGATGCACTGGGTAAAAAGGATTTTCCTTTTCCTTAAAGACTGTGGTGTCTGGGATTTTCCAAATCTTCCAGAAAACATTAATTTGATGTTGTTAATTTATCAAGCCATTAATTAAGCATCGTGATATGAAATGAAATCATTCAAAATTGGCTCCAGCCTCCACTCAAATGCCAATAACTTATGGTTCAGATCTTGTTTCAGGAAAGCGCTAACAGTCTTGGGTCTATATAACTGAAAACCAAAAGGTGCGATTATTTGGGGTACAAATGCATTTGAGTCCGTTTTAATGGCCTTCCTTAGCCAGGTACTTAGGTCTCCATCTTTATTCTATGCTTGGAGTGGTATAAAGGATGGAAGCTATCCAAATGCTGGGTTCTTTTTCTACTTCAGGAGACTTAGAATAGATGAATCACTTGTCCCTTTGTTGTATTTTAATTCTGCTTTCAAATACTCATTTTATTTTTTATTTTATTATACCACATTTATTTTATATAAATACATATTTTTAAAAATTAATTTAACATGTATTTAGCACTCACTTAGTGTCTTGCACTAAATTAATCATTCTAATTTGGAGTTATAAGGCCAGAAAGAGACACAATGGTTGTCACAGTGATCTACCAGGTCTAAGGAAAAAACAGAAATGGTACCACAGAGGTCTATAGACTGTAGCATTCAGGCACATATTATTCCACTTGATCCAAGAAGCTGACACCATAAGTATGACTTTGGTACTTTGTGTTAACACAGAACCAGTCAGAAGTGGAGTCAAGAGTCAAGCCCAAGTCATTTGATTCCTCCTCTTGTGTTTTCCTGGACATGGGTAGGGAACCTAAGGAAAATTGTTTGGCAACTCAAAAAAATCACTAAGTTCTCACAGTGCTTGCTTGCATGAGAAAAACTGAGCCTGGTTTTGAGTGGCTGGTAGGCCCTAAGTCTGTGTTTGCATTTGTGAAGTGGAGATACTTAGAACTAACTCATTCTGCAGCTATGTCTCAGGGATAATGTAATAATGATGATCATTTACATAGATACTGTAGTTTACTGCTTATGAAATTCTTTAAAATATAAAAGAGCTTTGAAAGGAAAGACTGTACAATTGCCAGTGATTACTATGCTTCTCCTCTTAGAGCTTCAGTTTTCACAACAGCAAAAAAGATGGCTCATAGCTGCCTCAAATATTTAACAGGAGTTTGGAAAGTCATTCAGTGTCACCTAGATAGCCTTTTCTGAGCTAAAGAGATGTTCATTAACACACACACACACACACACACACACACACACACACACACACGCACATTTATTGAGCAACTATTATCTGGTAGGCATTGTATTAAGTACAGGAAAGGTGAACGAAACTGGATCCTTTTCCTCAAAGAGCTTATAGTCTAGATGGGGAAACAGACTTTATAAATAAAATAAAATAAGATCTATTGTAACAAGTGCTAGAAAAGATTGAGACAGAGCTTCAGGCTTAGGGCAGCCAGTGGAAGCTGTTCCAGATAAGGAATGAAGACAGACAAGGGAATAGAAATGGAGAGAAAAGGCTGGAAGGCAATATATATATATTTCTTAAGTAGATGACACCCTCAGTTTAAAGGTAGGGACTGTTTGATACTTGTTTCTGTTTTTCCCAGATACCAATAATTGGTATTCAGTTTTGGACATGCTGAGTTTAAAACATCTTTAGGTCACAGAGGTGGATTTCTAGCAGGCAGTTGGATAGACATTCCTCAAAAGTTAAACATTTGGATATCATCTTTTCATAGACAATAGATATAATTAGGGTGTGAATAAGATCATGCAATTGGATCATCTTAAAAACGAAGGTCAATGACATTACCTAAGGAACACAAATGTCTGAGCAGAGTATTAACAAGGAGTCCACAGTGCAGATTAAGGATGTGATTATAGGGGGAGAAAAAATTCAAGAGTGCTATTGCTGACACTAAGGCAGGAAAGAGCGGCAGGAATGAAGTCAATGATGTCCAATGCTGCAAAGAAGTCACATAAGATAAAGACTGAAAAAATGTCAATTGAATATGACAATTATAAAGATGTTTATAACCAATCTCAGGAAGAACAATTCTGGTGGAATGGCAGGTAGAGAAATTGTACTGCAGTGCCTTGAGGGATGAATTGGGGGCGAAGAGGTGGAGACAAAGGTATAGGTCCAATTTCAAGGAGTTTGACTAGGAGGGGGATGAGAGCAATGAGGCAGAAGAGTAGGAAACTGGACTGGAGAATATTTTTTTAAGATAGTAGAGATTTAAGCAAGCTTGAGGCTGATAGGATAGATCCAGCAAGGAGGGAAAAATTGAGGATGCAGAGAACAGAGGAGACTCAGTGAAGCAAAATTCTGAAAGAGACAATGTGGTAGACAGAATAATATAAAGATATCCATGTCCTAATCCCTGGAACCTGTGAACATGTTGCCTTACATGGCAAAAGGGACTTGCCAATGTAATTGAGGATCTTGAGATAGATTATCCTGGATTCTGAACTGGCCCAATATAATGCCACGGGTCCTTATAAAATGGAGGCAGGAGGCTAAGAATGAATAGTAGATGTGTTCTATCTATTCCTAAGCCCTCAATTAACACCTCCAGACGATTTGTTCCACATTTATATTTCCAACTCAGATCTCTTCTCTGAATTTCCGACTAGCCTACCTTGTGTAATTTCCTCTGGGAATGTTTCTCAGAATCTTCAACTAGCTTACTATATATTACCTTGCATATTTCCACCTGCTTTATTGTAATTTTATTATCTGTATTTTACCCTGGAATGTACTCTGTGAAGGTAGGGTCCCCAGAACTATGTGTGTCTTATTTATCACTTTACCCACAGTACCTAGAAAGTTCCTGGTTTGTAATTACTATTTAGTATGAATTGATAAATTTACTGATTTTAATTTAAACCATTGTAAGAGTTACCTTATTTATTGTGAAGAGCACCCAAATTAGTGTACCTTTCATTTTTTACAATATGATGGTCCTTTAATGACTGCTACTTTTGTGAAATTACAGTAAAAAAACAAATTACTAGAAAATAAAGCTGGTAGTAACAAAAAAGACATAATCTGATTTTTCATTTTAGGTTCAACAGACTTGATATTACTTTGTGGGATAATTATAAAGGTTTTTGAATGATTATCCCAAATTTCTGTAATTTTCCTGTGAATGGAATAGTTCACAAACCAGCACTAGACGACAGACCATACTTGTGTTATTATTGTAATTAGCTAGTCATTAATATTAATAATGAGAAGAGAGCAAAGGGGAGGCCAGGCATTATAAGCAGGTCATCTGGGCAGCTTCACCAGGAAGCTGCAGCTTCATGCTCCCCAGGGAACCACTGGGCCATTCCCGGAAGATCACTAGGGGAGGGGGCTGAACAAAAGGGGAGATGGGCGCATGTGCAATGAAATCAGAGTGACTCAGGGGAGGTGCTTGCCTATCAGTCTAGCCTGGGGAACAATGGATTGGCTTGGGGGACCGCATTAGAAGCGCGTGAAATCTTGGAAAGTTAATTCATTAGTTTGAAGAAACTCCTGGTTAAAATCCCCAGACAAAGAGTTCTCTCTCTCTTTTATTTGCTCTTGCTGCTCTGGTTCACACTTGCTCTCTCTGGCACTGTGACCCGCATTTGCCCGTGTGCGCGCCTGTTCTCTCTCCATAGCCATGTGGCCTGAAGCAGCCGCATGGTCCATGGTCGTGCAGGATGCTGGGCTGGACTGTAATATGGA
Organism: Myotis brandtii; assembly: GCF_000412655.1. Taxonomy (NCBI): domain Eukaryota; kingdom Metazoa; phylum Chordata; class Mammalia; order Chiroptera; family Vespertilionidae; genus Myotis; species Myotis brandtii. Next base: position 5,352,813 of record NW_005354291.1, on the reverse strand, counting down.
ACACTAGTTCTAGGCAATAGCCTCAATTCTGGCTCTGCGAAAACAAGATTGGGCTTCTTCCATGGCGAGACAGACAGAGATGGGACTTTGGAGGGGAACCCCCTTAATTTTGCATCATCAATAAAGCTTTCCACAAAACCCCATCCTCCCATGGGGGCCTCAGGAAATTCTTTTCTTCGCGCCGCCCCAAGAGCTCCATTTCCAACCCTATCGCTTGGAGTAGTGCCAGATGGGATGACAGAGCCAGTCACAACTCTTGATTTTTTTCTTTTTCTTTTTCTTTTTTTTTTTGCTGCTTTTCCGGATCATTTTATTTGCTGAAGAACATTAGATAAAAGTCCTTTGTTTGTTTGTTTTTGCAAAGCAAGGAAGGGAGCTGATGGTCTACTGTCACCGTAATCAGGGAATTGAGCATCTCTCATAGTTTAACCGGAAGTGACTGTAGAGAATACAGATGTCAAGGATAGTGTTCTGTGGTGGTGTGGGGAGCTTCAGTGCGCATGTGTACAACCCTTCCCTTGTATGTGCTGGAGCCTTTGCTGGGTGACTATTACAGGGTCCTGGATAGAATGACCACAGAGTCAGTGCCCAGGATGGGTCAGCCTTATCTTTGGCACTGAGTGCTTTAAAACCAAAGGCTTTCTGAAAATCCTCCCATTGTTTATCAATACTGTCAACAGAACTCCTTAAATACTACAATTTATACAACCTTTAGAAAATCCTTGCACTGCCTCTATTAAACATAGGAGAACTGCAACTTCTCATGGAATTGCCAACTGTTTGTTTATTTTTTCTAGGATCAAATACCCATGGACTCTAAGAGTTCACTGCAACAGTATCTCCTGTTTTCCCAGATGCTTTTTAGCATTAAAAACTATGAAGACGTTTCAACCTCTTCCCCTTGTCAACTTTCGAGTATTTCTCTGTTTAACATTTGAAGAACTAAAAAAAAGTCCAGTCACATGTTGGAGCCTCAGTTTATCTCAGGCAGAAGTTACTGGACAGAAAGCTTGCTTTTAAATGTCTTGTTAGGGCTTCCAGATTTAACAAATATAAATACAGGACACCCCGTTAAATTTGACTTTCAGATAAACATCAAAAACATTTTTTTAGTATGGACATGGGACATGTCCCTTGCATGGGGCATGCTTACATTAAGAATTTATTCTCTGTTTATCTGAAATTCAAATGTAACTGAGTGTCTTATATTTTATCTGGCAACCCTGTCTTGTGTAAATTATTTCATTTAGATGGGTCCTTTTTCCTATGGTATCTCTATGGGGTGTTTTTGGTTTTGCTTTGCTTCTTTGTTTTTAGACTCTTTTCTTCACTATTAGAACACAGTTTTTAAAAGGCTTTCTGCCAGTCCTCAGTTCGTGATCAATGACATCATTAGCATCACCATAGCTCTAAATTATGCTAAAACAGGATTAGAACTACTGACAAATTGTGAAGACAAGAGGCTCCCAAGGAAGTTAGGATCAAATTATGATCAAGAAAGGAAAGGAAGGAAATGGCAAACTTAGCTTGGAGATAATGCTCAGCATAGTGAATGCTCTGTAATGGAGTCAGACACAGAATACCCCTGGGAGGCGGATGGGCACTCAACCTCACATTTCACAGATGGAGAAACCTGAACACAAAGAGGGTGAGTGACTTCTTGAGGGGGGCAGGAAGCAGCTGTGTGAAGGAATGGGGGAAGAGAGGAGAAAGAAAAGCTTCGGAAACCCAGTCTTACCTGGCAGGCTGGGGAGAAGGCAATCGCTGAAATGTGGCTATTGTACTAAAATTCTTTTCTTCTAGACAAGTGGAAAAGTTTTATATCTACCACCCATCCCACCCTTTACATGCACAAATCACGGAACCAATATGTTCTAAAAATGTGAAAGGGGCGTTAGTGATCATTCATCCCAATCTCTTCATTATATGGATGGAGGAACTGAGGCTAAGAGGTTGAGTAACTTTACCCAGTTGTAAAATTTATAGGACTCCACCTGGTCTAGGCCTAAGGATTTCTACAACTCAATGCTTTTATACACCGCCCATAGTTTCTGCTCCGTAATAAAGTCCAGTCCAGCCCAGTATCCTGTGTGCTTCAAGTCAGGCAAGAATCAATGTTTTAAGTCCATTAAAAGTGAAAGTTGTTGAGGTCAACTGACAGGAATTCAGATAAAAAGATTTTCCAACTCTGTGGTCCAAACACTGAACTACACAGAAAGCTCTATTGTTCAGACAACTCCATTTGGTAGCCATGCTTCCCCACAGGCAAAGGGGCTTTGCTTAGGTTTTTGTTTGTAAACTAAAACTTTAAAATAACAAATTAGAAGAGGTAACTCATTCAATGCTAAGAAAGTTTAAGGCAGTGGTTCTCAACCTTCCTAATGCCGCAACCTTTTAATACAGTTCCTCATGTTGTGGTGACCTCCAATTTCATTGTTACAAATTGCACAAAACTAAAGCATAGTGATTAATCACAAAAACAATATGTAATTATACATGTGTTTTCTGATGGTCTTGGGCGACCCCTGTGAAAGGGTCGTTCGACCCCCAAAGGGGTCGAGACCCACAGGTTGAGAACCGCTGGTTTAAGGCAAAAGGATCTCAAGATCAAATTATAAAAGCAAGACGTTAGGGCCCAGCCAGCTTGGCTCAGTGGTTGAGTGTTGACCTATGAACCAGGAGGTCATGGTTCGATTCCCCCTGGTCAGGGCACATGCCCGGGTTGTGGGTTCGATCCTGAGTGTGGGACATGCAGAAGGCAGCCCATCAATGATTCTCTCTCATCATTGATGTTTCTCTCTCTCTCTCTCTCCCTCTCTCTCTCTCTCTCTCCTTTCCTCTCTGAAATCAATAAAAACACATATTTTTTTTAAAAAGCAAGCCTTTAGGGTGTTCGTTATATACCTTCTTACACATTGGCTGCCTAAAGAAATAAAATAGTGCAGCCAAAAGCAAATTTCCTTTAAGCCTGTGGTTTATCATTCATGAGGAACTTGTGAAGACAGTTTATAAATGCCAACCACTGTGATAGCACCTCAAGAGCCTCACTCTGTAGGTCTAGGATGGAGCCTGATGCTCCACACTTTTTTTCTTTCTTTTAAAAAGATTTTATCTTTATTGTTGAAAGTATTACAGATGTCCCTCTTTTTTCCCCATTGGCCCCCTACACCCTGCACCTGCCCTCCCCCCCCATCCCCAGGGCTTCACCACACTATTGTCTGTGTCCATGGTATTCCACTTCTATGGGAACGTATGCACAGGTGACCCAGAGCGCCTCATTTGGATATACCAATACAAACGTCAAAGGGTACTTATTATTAATTAATTAGGCTGAGCTTAACCAAAACTAAGAAGAGAGAAGACACAGGAGACAAACAAATGCAAGAATCACACAGGTTTATTTACCAGAGAGCTGATGGGTTTCAGTCCTTGGCAGGCCACCCGGA
>NW_005354291.1:5332409-5348981 GCF_000412655.1 Myotis brandtii | reverse complement strand
CCTCTTCTAAGTAAAGTTTAAAATTCACTCTAATAAAAAAATGAAATTTGTTTATGCTAACTTATACTAACTAAACTTATTACTATAACACATGGGTTATGCATATATGCATATAAATTCTTTGGTTAATCTCTCCCCACCTGAACACACACACCTGCCTTCCCTCTGAGATTCATCAGTCTGTCCCATGCTTCTATGTCTCTGGATCTATTTTGTTCATCAGTGTATTATGTTCATTAGATTCCACATACACTTTTAATAGCTTCTCAGGTGATTCTGATACCAGTGAGGTGGGTCTCTCTCTTTGCAAAACACTGCTTTAGAGTGTGGGCAGCTCTCTAGCCCCAGCTAAATTATGGAATAAAAAGTGCTATGCCACTTGGTATCATCCTATCTTAGATTCCCACACTCCTGGCACCCCCTTTCTATGAGTGTAGTTTAAGAATAGAGACAGACAAACATGGGTTTAGGGCCTGACTTAGCCTGCACTAGCTTGTGATCTAGCATAAACTACTTAACGTTCAATCCTTCATTTATTCACTCAACAAATATGTCTGAAGCTTCTGGGCATAAAATTTTAAACAAATCCTCACACATTTTACCTTAAGTGGAGGAAAACAAGCATATAAACAAGAAACAGATAAGTAAATTTCAGAGATTGGTGAGTAAGACTTAAAAAAATGAAACAGGATAATGAGATGGAGAATGACCCAGGGATCAGGGAGAGACAGGCTATTTTATTGGATGGACAGGTAAGGCCTCTTAGGAGTGGGTGGATAATTGAGCAGAGACCCAAATGATATGAAGGATACAACCATGCAAAGGGTGGGGCAAGGGCAGCAGAACTGTGTCCCCAAATAAGCTTTTACAGCCATGGGCTGGAAGAAGACTGTAAGACTGAGCAATGATAGCAAAAGGGAGAGTGGAAAGAGAAAATCAGGTCAGAGGAAAGGATGAACCAGATTACCCAGGGCCTGGGAACCATCATAAAGTGCTTTGACTCTTTTCCAATTAGAATGGAGAGCCATCTGAGCATTGTAAGCAAGCCACAGTCTCTCATAGTAAATTGGTCAGGGTAACTGCTTCAGAGGAGTGAATCATGGAATGCTTAGTTCTTAGTAAGGGTTCAATATATGGTAGCTATTGCTATTCTTTTCAATGCTGCTCACCTCATCATTCTTTGCTCATCGGTGCAATATTACCCCCACAGGGCCTCTTATCTGTCTGTAACTCATCATGTCACAGTCAACTAACAAGTCTGAGAAAGCAACTTCCATCGCTCTGTGTGGTCTGGGAAGCTCCTAGAGAATGTGTGCGTGGACATTATGGCTTTCCCAGAGGAAAGCCATAATGTCCCTGTTCTCTTAGAGAGGAAGGGACCACAAGGAGCATCTGTTTCCAACTGAAAAAACAGTCTAAGGGTCTAATAGTCCAAAGCTTAAAGTGTGAGTTGAGTAAGTATCTTGGGTAGGATGATAGCTCATATGCGCCCCTGACTCCTAAAGATCTCCTTAACCCCACATACGGGTCAGGCAACAGCAACCTGGTTTCCCTAATCTTCCAACCTGAACCACACTAATAATTCCATGGTTTCATCTTCTATATAGACACATGAATGTTTCTGATACCATCTCTAGTTATTATTTTAAATAAGACTTAAATATGACGGATCCAAAAAAATCATTTGTGGGTCAAGTAGTCTATCCTAGGTCAACAGATACTTTTTGAGGGTCCATTACCAGCCAGGCTATACATGTAAGTTGGTATAGTTGTTTTAAACATTTTTTTAAAAGCAGAAGCAACTTTCTTCAAACAAAACCCATCAAGGCAATCCAACAGGAAGCACCTTTGGTGAAAGCAGGGGTTCAGGCCTGACCTGGGCCTGGCACACTGGCCATTGCTTTCCAAGGGGATTCCTGCAGGGCTTGGAGGAACCTGAGGAATTTGAAAACTAGTGCCCTGGGTGAAAAGATTCAGTAGTCCTCAGATACTGATAGGACATAAATAAAAAATGCTTGGGAGAATGGCCCAAATGTTCATTTTTCATTTCAACCTTTTTATATTTACCTCTTTAGTCAAAGGTACTACAATATGCTGCTCATATAGCTATCCTGTACCTTCCATCTCCAAGAATCCCGAATCTCTCTTCATTCACTCATCACTACAGCATCCGATCAATAGCATGTAGGACATAAAGGACCAGAAGTCCCACCAGGTGCAAGATGCAAGACTCCTTCCCAAATGTGCATGGGAGGTGGTCACCCAGCTCCTAATATACCCCCATCAAGTTGGACTGATTTAAGTAGGTTAACAATAAACTGAAACATATTAAAATGTTAACAGTTTATTTGAGCAAAAATCTATTTGAATTAGGCAGCACCAAACCAGGAGTTGCTAGGAGTGCCACACTGACAGCAGCTGCAGGAAAATCTTTTATAGAGAAGAGGTGGAAGCAAAGCAAGGACATGATTTGATTGGCTATATCGCTTAAGAGTTTACTTGGAAAAGCCTAGGTGGCTCTCTGTGATTGGTTGTCCTTAGGTTTCAAATTAACTCTGAGGCCTTTATAAGCTTAGGTTTTGGTTTGCTTACTTAGGCTGCTAAAACATTATAACCTTCTCAGTCTAAAGGCCTTCTTGTTTCATCAGTTTAACAAGTAGGAACATGGGGAGATGCAAAGAGCAGCAATTTAATAAAAATCTTGCTCCCACTTACCAAGAGTAGGGCCTGAGGCAGGTATCTTAATTTCTCCAAGTTAGCTGTTTGCTAATTCTATAAAAGACAGGCATTATTTATAATGCTGCCTTATCCAAGAATAGTATGTATAGGTACTCAATAAATACTAATTTCCCCTTTTTACTCTTTTCAATTGAGTAGCACAGTATTTCCTACCTGGGAGCCTTCAGGGACCGGGGAAGAGATGGAGGAGGGCTCTGCCAATAATTGTAAACTACATATACTCACTCTTTTCCCATGTATGCAGCTGCTATTGAGCAAAGAAAATACAAATTCATTTAAAGTGATTACCAAATGCAAGTTAGCCCCTTTACATATAATTCACCCCCACTCATGTAGAAGGCCACAATATAGACTGATATTGAGAGGTTCTTAAACTTCCAAAGAGTGGGAACAGCTTTGGGCTGAAACAAAGTGCAGCCATGATGCTCGAGCGCTCACTTTGAATCCTGTTGACTTTTCAGTCCCTTCCCTGGGATGCTTCTCCCCATCCTTCATTATTGGTTATCAGTGGGTAGATAAGGACAATAGCTTTGCTTTTCTTCACTTCGCCTGTGGTGTTTCCTGGCTTCCTGCCCTCCCTTCCCTGTCCAGGGCCCTCAAGAGGATCCCCTGCGTGGGAGAGCATGTCTCCGGAGTGTGGCAGCAGGCCGGCCACTGAGTCACAGGCTCCGTCTGTGGCGAGGCTGGCCCTGACCCGTGGGAGACAGCCCCTGTGGCTGCATCTGATTGCTAATGAGCTTTCTGGTGGCCGAGCCTTCTCATCAGCACCCTTTGTTTTTCCAGGCCGCCCTTGTAGGCTTGACGCTTGTTTTCCTTGCCTCCCAGGCACTCCGAAGTTTTTCCTCTCTGGGCCTGGCTGTCTCCTTTTCTTTTGAGACTGTGTGGGAGCTAAATTTAAACTTGATTAACAACATTTAGTCCAAGGAGGTCAGGATACTATTTTCATGTTAAATGCTGCTCTTTCTGGTACCCTTTTGTTTTGTTTTAAGACACAATAGGAACACTCACAATGGGAGCCCCTCTGATTTAGTTGCTATGGTGTGAGGGACAAAAACCAGCATAAACTGTTGGGTGGTTTCATTCTGATCAGAGATGGAGAAGTGAACTAATACCCTTTTTGTGAGAACCTAGTTGACTGTTGAGAGCTATAGATGAAAAAGCTCACAAATACTATTAGTGATAGCATTTTGACTCTACTTCTGAGTAACCTCTGCTAAATATGTGGGACTCAGCTTGAAGTCAGCTGCTCTGGAAAACTCCTTGACTCCCTGAATGTGTCAAGTCCACTATTAGGAATCTCCTTCTGCACCCAGGGATGTTTCTTTTCTAGCATTTTCTAAGGCCTGATTAAACCATTATTCAGCATCTGCCTTCTCTACTGGACTGTAAGCTCCATGAGAGGAGGCACAGATTCTCTGGTTCTCCACCAAGGGAACTAAACATATCAACGAATAATGGCCAAACCACATCAGACAACAGAATTCTGGCCTCGACCTCTGCAGCAAGCAGTTCAGAAAGGAAAATTATAGCTTCTTGATCCAGATGGTCAGCAGAATTGTCAGGGCTTGTTCAATGACTGCCAGCTTCTCTAATTTTGTCTCCACTTCCAACTCAGTACCAATCAGAGAAAGCAAAATATGTCCCCCAGGCCTATCACCTGCCCCGCCCCTAGTTAGCCCACCTCCAGCTTCCTCATGCCAAAAGACTTCGAGCTCACCTGAAGCCTTCTCTTTTTCACTATGCTTTCCACTCCCTTGAATGCTTTGAAGTCTCTACTAAATACAAGTGATGGTGGTTGACTCCCTTGTTCTTAATAAATAGCCTCTGGTTATTTTCATTTAGGTTGTCTTTGTTTATTTCCACATCATATTATCTCTTATACTCAGGAGAGTGTCTAGCACATAGCAGGCACTCAGGAAAGATTAATTGAATGGATGGATGGATGAATATACATCAATTGCTGAACAGGAAGTTCAGGAGCCAAGAGGACCTGAGTTTTTACCTTAAATCTTTTAGTATCTGACTGGTGACTTTGGAAAAGCCACTTAAAGTGTCCAGGTAAGATTTTTCTCAAGCTTTCAACCAGCAAGTTTGAACTAGATGATCTCACTTTTCAAATATCCCTCATAAAACCTCTCTCTACAACCATGAGCTCAGACATCCACCTAAAGTTCCCCATATTGTGCTTAAAGAAGAAATGTACTGAGTGCTTTCTCTGATAATCCACTTCTAAAAGGAAAGAATAGCTTTTAAGACGTTGAGTTTGTAGAAGTAGACTAGGATGGGAATAGTGGCAAACAACAAACAACTTCGTGTCAAAAAAATGTAAAAGAAGATGATTCAATATCAACAGAGTTTTGAGAGACGAATAAAGAAAGTATATCCTGGGGGAAATTCTAATTTGATTAGCATTCTCTAAAGTTTATTCTAGAATGTAGCATCATAATTTTGTGTTTAAAAGAAAGTTCAGAGTGATTGTTTTAATTGCAGCATTGTAAGATGTTAACAGTGACTTTTTGAGGTATCTATTTTATTTTCTCATTATAAATATGTGGGAAATGAATAAGGTAAAGGAAAATAAAGAATGTGAGATTTTCAGCAATCTAGCTTCTTCCCAGGGCAGGCTCACTCCAGATAGAAACCTTTATAATGTCAACTAGCCTTATGTAATCATCCCCCACATAAGTCTTGCATTCTGCCCCTAAGATCCCTTCTCAGCTGGCACACTGTTCCCACAACCACTTTATATCAGGGCGCTGAGATCCCAGTGATGGCCATCTCAACCCTCTAACCTGGATTGAGTAAAATCACCTGATAAGGCTCCACAATGTTTTTTTTTGTTGTTTGTTGTTGTTTTTTTAGAAAGCAACCACTTTTCAGAAGGGCATCCATTAAGCCTTTCAGTATACAACCTTACATACGATCTAGCCAAGACTTAATTATCATGGATTATAATGGTCCTTTTGCCATTTCTTTTCTGTGAGACAAGGCCAAAATGCAGGGCTTACAATCAACAATAATCTCTTCCAGAATGCTATATTTGGCCAGAATGCCCACCACCATGGAAAAATGTGGTGGTTTATAAAAAGGACACAAGGGAGAATGATTGTCTTGGCAGCTAAGAACACAACTCAGGCCCAATCCCCAGCTCTTAGAAGTAGAACAGGGCAATCAGGGCAGAAGGCTCAATGAAATGCAAACAATAGCCTGAAAAGACATGAATCACACCCCAGTATCTTTTTGCCTGTGAGAGAATTCTCTATGTATTTGCTATATGTAAATACTTGCATTGTATTAATCAAGGAAACTGGGACTCTGAAAGTGTGAGTGAATATAATTGCAATGGGGAGGAGGAGGTAGAGGAGATATCAATACATGTGGGCACAGTAGGAGGTCTAATCAGAACATCACTTTGGTAAGAAAGTATGGTCATGTGGTCCTCCCACCATCATGACCCTCATGCCATCACTCTATATATTTTAATTTTGGTGTGCATAGTTCTACATATTCTTTTTTTAAATATATTTTTATTAATTTCAAAGAGGAAGGGAGAGGGAGAGAGAGACAGAAACATCAATGATGAGAGAGAATCATTGATCGACTGCCTCCTGCATGCTCCCTACTGGGGATCAAGCCCCCAATGCAGGAATGTGCCCTTGACCAGAATCGAACCCAGGATGCTTCAGTCCACAGGCCAATGCTCTATCCACTGAGCAAAACCAGCTAGGGTTACATATTCTTATGTATCCATCTATTCACATATATGTTTCAGAGTTGGTTTAGATATTTCTGCAGCCTCTTAAGTAACTTGAGGTCAGCCGTTATATCTAAAGTATTTTCTCTCCTTCTCCTCTGAATTACTCCATGAGTTGTGGTTTTTAATAAATGTTACTCACTAAATCATACATTTTTTAATCTCATAGAATTCCTTATGAAGATAATGAAAGTGCTATGGGTATATATATAGCTATCAATATGACTGTGCAAAAAGAGTCTGACCCACATGGTTGTGATGTCTTACGTCACGGGATGTATGTTTTGAGGACAAAGCTACAAATTTTCATCCCATTTATTAATTTGTTTTTAAAACAAATATTTATAAGTGCCTAAATATTAAACTTAGTAAAATTCAAAAATAAAAATGGAGATTCAAAATATTAAGGCAACCATTGACTTCTTTGTACTTTTGTTTTTAACTCGATTTTGTTAGGATATCAGTTATCTATGATTGCCTAGCAAACAACCCCACAACTTCAGGACTTAAAATAACAATCAGGCTTTAGCTCACAATTCTGTGAGTTGGCAATTTGGGGTGGATTCAGCTAGTGGTTCTTCTGGTCCTGACTGGGCTCATTCATGTATTTGGGAAAAGCCGCCATGCTTTCTGGGGAAGGGGCTGACACTGCCAAGTCTCAGAGAAGGACAACATCACTTTCACTACATTTTATTGGTCACTTCAAATGACGTGGCAGCCCAAATCCAAGGGCTGGAAGAACAGACACCCTTGATGAGAGGAGCTGTGCAATCACATTGCCAAGGTGTTTGCAGATAGGGATGGGAATAACTGTAAATAATTGACAAGTTGTTTTTCAATTAAAATAAAATTTTTAATAATACCTGTTCATGATAAAAGTTTCAAAAGTTCCAAAGGGCATCCTCTGATATCCCAGCACCTTCTTGTTGTTGAAGTCCTAAGATCCAGTACCTCAGAATGTGACTGTATCTGAAGATAAGTCCTTCAAAGGTATAAATAAGTTAAAATGAGGGCATTTGTATGGGCCCTAATTCAATCTGACTGAGATTAGGACACCAGGGATCAACACAGAGGAAAAACCATGTGAGGACACAGCAAGAAGGTAGCCACCTGCAAGCCAAGAAAAGAGGCCTCAGAAGAAACAAAACCTGCCAACATTTTTATCTTGGTCTTCTAGCCTCCAGAACAGTGAGAAATAAATGTCAGTTGTTTAAGCCACCCAGTGAGTGACATTATATTATGGCAGCACTAGTAATTACTACACAGTCAATGCTACATCTTTCCTTATGTGTAATTATTTGTGGAGCTTCAGTTCTCTGGTGTAGAAATGCTGGGTTAAAGGGCCTGAGCATATTTTATTTTGGCAAATACTGACAACTTACCTTTTGTAAGGTTGCACTAATTTGTATTTTCACCAATTGTGTGTCAAACGAATACATAACTGGTAATAACCCAGTTTTCACACCATTGCTAATAGCAGTCTTCATGTCTAACATTCTGATAGAAAATGATGTCTTATTATCATTTTAACTTGTGTCTCTTTAATTACAAGACCAGTTATGCTTATTTTTATATGCCTCTTGTTCATCTGTACCTTTTTCTGTGAACTGCCTTTTCATGTCCTTGGCTAATTTTTTGAAGTGTTATCTTTTTACTATTGATTTATAGAAATTCTTTGTATATTAAGAACATTGGCCACCTATCTGTCATATGCATCTTGAATATTTGCCTAGTCTCTCCTGTGCTTGATCAAATTCAGATTTCTTATTTTTTTATGCCTTACAGACCTTTCATGTTTTTATGTAGTCAGACTTTTTTTTTCATTTTGGAATCATGGTTTTCTGTCATCTTTAGAAAATCTTTCTCTATTTCATATTTATTTATTAAAAACTTAGTGCTTTTATGGTTTTAATTTCTCATAGTTAAATTCCCGCAGTAGTGGAAAAGCCATGGGGCTCTTTCCAAACATACATTTAAACCTCCTCGCTTCAGAACCATGAGTGAGGAACATTTATGCTTTGTCCGATGATAGGCCTCTGAAGTACAATATTTCATGTCAACATGGAGCAAATGACCCAAGTGATCATATTCCAAATTATGGAAACAATCATTGAAAGCTAAATGGCTTTGCTTCCAGTGCAATACTTCAAAGATCAGTAAATTACATAAATAAAAACTGAAGAAACTCATAAGGATAGATGGATGAGAATGTGCCAAGATTTTTTTTTTAAGTAACCCAGTTCAGTTGATAAATGTTTTCCCATTTTATCCCATTAAACCATACACATGACCATTTACTGCTGTGTTACTTTTCAGGTGCCCGCCAGCTTCCACACAGACTCATTGTCATAATGAACTTAGAGTTTCTAACTCTTATAACATGGTTTAAAAGATGGGCTGCAGGATCTATCTTGGAATATAAAAGCTCATCTCACGATACTGGGTGTTTTCTTATAGTCTAAGATATAACTGGCTCCTTATAAAAACCTGTGGAGAAAACAGAAGTTTTATTATAATGAAAATAAAATTGGGTTCAATTTTTTTTTTCCTTTTTAACTGGGTTGCCAGAGAATGGTTTCATCACTGCATTAGCTGCATTTCCAGATGCAGGAGCCAACAGCAGCCTTCTGGAACCTGCATGGGCATGCTGGCCTCGGGGCAGGGAAAGGCAGTGAGCAGGGCTCGCTCCATGCCACATCCTCCCCACTTTACAACCTGCCTTAAGCCCAGGTATCCTAGGGTTTATGAGGCCTTGTGGAAGAGGGACTTCTGTCCAAGAAATAAGGACACTATTTCTCTCTCTCTCTCTCTCTCTCTTTTTTTCTCTATTTCAGCCACTCCCCTTGCCCTACTTGTATTTTCTAGTACTATAAACTTCTCAGCTTCTCCCTTCCTCCTGAGAGGAAAAAAAGTCAATTCCAAAATGACATATTAGTTGGACATTATTTTCTCCACAGAGTTCAAATATATATATTTAAAATTCTTGTTTGTGTAGCTCTTGGAAAGATAGATGGCAAATATTAAGTTTGCAACTAGGAAAAGCTGCAGAAAAGACAATCCAGAGATTTTCATGAGAGAAAAGTTATAGAGCTAATCTGAGATGTTTGGATGTTTTCCTCTATATTATATCCCATTACAAAATTCCTGCTAAAGTATAGTCTCTCTGTTCTTGTACAGACAAATCACCCAGAATACCTCTTACAAATTAAAAATTGTGGTAGTAAACATAAAGAAAGGAGGTATTATAGCATCCTCAATAGTGTACTTCTAGAACTTCTAATAGGATGTAGGCAAAAGATGGATGTTAGAGTGTTCCTTTCCCCTAAAAAATTTTCTGAAAATACACACACTAATAAAAAACACCCCAATGATTTATAAAAAAAATGACTTAAAAAAAAGCCAAGTTGAGAAGTAGAAGGCCCTGGGTCTTGATGATCATTAAAGGGAAGGATTGTAGTCTGGTCAACAACATATAAGATCTTTGGGATTTTTAAGACCAGCTGGTGAAACCATGACCACAATGCTGGGTGTGTCCCTGAGTCATATGAGAGAGCTTAGGCCAGTGCAGTCATCAAAGACACTGTCCCTTCTGGTTAATTCTGCTTATAAATATATCACAGCTACTCCTTCTTGGGGCTACAGAAAAATTTGACTTGCTGTCTGGGTTATTTTAATGAAATGCTGACTTTCAGTTCATGATTCCTGGAACTATCCCAATTGCTAATATAAAGAATTAGGAAAGAGACCTTCTAAATATATACCATCAGCTCCTAAATATACATCAGTATCTGAGAAAAGCTCCTATTGACTCTCTGGGATGAATTTGTTTATGTCTGTATCTAAGTAAGAGCCAACGTATAGTCTTAGAAGGAATTATCCAGACTCTGGGATCAAAGTGTACCTTTCTTATATGTAAACCAGTTCCAGCAAGCCAAACAATCATAATAGGCTTTGCTGTCTTTTAAACAGCCCATACAAAGATTTTAGACCAATCTCGGAGATCCATGCAAGACAATGCTAGAAATGGGACTAGAGGGAAACACTTTCGCTATGAGATACTTGTGTGATTCTAGGCCAGTGATGGAGAACCTTTTGAGCTCGACGTGTCAGCATTTTGAAAAACCCTAACTTAACTCTGGTGCCATGTCACATATAGAAATTTTTTGATATTTTCAACCATAGTAAAACAAAGATGTATATTTTTGATATTTATTTTGTATATTTAAATGTCATTTAACAAAGAAAAATCAACCAAAAAAATGAGTTCGCGTGTCATAGGTTCGCCATCACTGTTCTAGGCAAATAATTCAATCTCTTTTAGGTCTCAGTTGTCCAAAACTCCTTCCAGCTTTATTAGTCTCTGTTTTGTAATCATCCCCAAATTAAAATTTTTAATTCCAAAATTATCACCGAGTACAAAGGGTGAGCCAGTTATGTCCTGGAGCTGTAAGGACTCAAAGAAACCTGAAGAATTAGATATGATTCCCGCTATCTAGAATTGTGCACCAAATAGGACATACAAATGAGAATCGATGCAATAAAATGCAGATGAAGACACAAATGATAGTAGGGAGAATAATTATAGAGAAAATAATGTCACCAGAAAAATAATAATAAAAATTTAATTCTCAAGGGATAGATTTGATTTTAATTAAAATGTTAAATACAGTGTGTTCCTCCTCAATTTCTTTTCTCCGAGACCTTTCCCACTGGTGTTACTGAAATGCTGAAACTATCATGCAACTTTAAAAAAATATATATCAATTCTTTTGGGGAATAGTGATAAAAGGTGATTTATTTCCCTGGAGTACCAGCAGCTTTAGCAAAACTGATATATGATTATTTTTATGTTTTTTACAAGTTATAACAATTATTTTATAAGTATTTTATCAAGTTCAAGAATGTGAAATATCGCCCTAGCTGGTTTGGCTCAGTGGATAGAGCATTAGCCTGCAGACTGAAGGGTCTCAGGTTTGATTCTGGTCAAGGGCACATGCCTGGGTTGTGGGATCAAACCCCAGTAGGGGCCATGCAGGAGGCAGCCTATCAATGATTCTTTCTCATCACTGATGTCTCTCTCTCTCTCTCTCTCTCTCTCTCTCTCCCTTTCTCTCTGAAATAAAAATATATATTTTTTAAAAGAATGTGAAATATCACATGTACCTAAGAATTTATGTGTGTATTGACTGCATGTAACGTGCACATATTTAAGTGGGACTTACTGTCTGTATGTCTTCAGCTGGGTGAGAGAAGACTATAATGAGTATCAAACCTAGTCACTCATTCTACATCTCACATGATTGGGTTTAACACTGATGTTTAGGACTGATACTTCATCCAAGCTTGCTCTCTAATAAGGGGATGCAGCTGGTGTAACACCCAGACTGGAATGGGAGTGAAGAGTGCCTGGGTCTCCTTGTGGACAAGGTGACAGCTGAAGACCGTGTGTGCCACACAGGAATGCCTCTGGTCTATGACACACCACAGCCTATACCATAAAGACCGAAGAATGAAAGGGAAAAATTTTTGCTTATTGAAATACTTATAATTAGGGTGAAAATGTGCTTTCATTGTTTATAAAAAAAATACATTCTAAGAATGGGGAGAGCTTTAATTTGGTCACCCCTCACTAGATTTTTATTCCTTATATTTCAGAGAATAATATAGGGGAAAATGGGAACTAATAGCATGTGTTCAATTGGATGGATTGTAATTGGAGAAAAGACCAATTTAAGGAGAAAAAGAGTTACTTAGTTTATGGAAGCACAACTTCATAATCATTGGAAACTGAACAATATTTAGTTGACCTTTTAGAAGCAGGAAAGCATCCATACTTACATTCATGGTTGATCAGTGGAATGCACAACGTATTTTCACTGTTTGAAATTCATTCCAAGGAATTAATGAGAGAAAGCCAAGAATTCTTAAAACAAAACAAACAAAAAAAACACATTATTTAAAACTAGGGGCAGCGCCGGGGCCCAAAGGGCGTCTGAGAAGTGAGCAGGGTCCCTCTGGCAGGTGGGGTTCCTGGGCCTGGATTGCGGGGATCAGGCTGAAACTGGCAGTCCGACATCCCCGAGGGGTCCCAGAGTGCAAGAGGGCACTCTGCAAAGTTACTGTTGCTCGGCAGCTCCTGCGTTGAGCATCTGCTCCTGGTGGTCAGTACATGTCATACCTACTGGCCGGTCAGCCAGTGAGCCGGTTGCTTAGCCTTTTATATAGATAGACAACAAGAGGATAGAAACAACTAACTGCCCTATAACACAACAGAATGATTAAACAAACTCTGGCAGATCCATATGATGAAATATTATATAATCCTTAGAATTACATTTTTGACAATTTTCACTGATGTAGGTAAATAATTATTATATAGTTTCAAGAAATGAATCCAGTATTATCATAGATATATATGTAATCCATATGCAGATATGTAAATATATATGTATAAAAGACTAAAAGGATACATGCCAAAATGTTATATATACATTTTTATAAATGGACAAAAATATGAGATATTTACATCTCTCAATTAAGAAGAGATGAAAGGAGCAAATATATAAATCTATAAAATTACTCAGACATCTATATGGACAAAATCAACACTGTCTTTTCCTCTTTGAACTTTGCACATTTTATATATAGAAAAAAAATCAAGATTATTTTAAATTATAGGTATTATAGATGGCCCTGGTCATTTTAGATAAGCATGTTACTTTATATAACTATAATCACAAGTAATTTACAATCATATTTTAATTACAGATGATTCAAGAAGTTTTCACTATAAATGAAACAGTTTTTCTCCTAGTTCATTTTTTTTTTTCTGAGCACATTGGATACACATTGATAAGATTAAAAAATATTGTCAAGGTTATGTTTTTGTTTTGTAGACAACTAAATGTAAATTTAGATATGTCCCTGATAGTAAATACTCTGAAAAATTATTTGGTGTGGGTTTTTTTAGCCGTAATCTGCATGTTACCAGTTCTAAATAAAGCAAATTTAATCAAATCCACATAAAACCAAAGGCCTGCGTAAATAGAAAAGACCGAAATATGAGGTTATGAAAATGGATTATTGTGGATTAACTTGAACTATTACATACAGCTGAACTTTTATATTTCTCTGAATCAACAGCATCATTTATTTAGTAACTTGTTTTAAAATTCTGTCCCCATTAACTTGGCTTTGATCAGAAAAAG
Organism: Myotis brandtii; assembly: GCF_000412655.1. NCBI lineage: Eukaryota > Metazoa > Chordata > Mammalia > Chiroptera > Vespertilionidae > Myotis > Myotis brandtii. Next base: position 5,335,280 of record NW_005354291.1, on the reverse strand, counting down.
CTAGTCACCTAATTTTTCAGTTATTTAAGGTCCTAAAATATTATTTTTTTAATGAAAAATAGGAAAATAATGAAATTTGAGCTGTATCTCTGCCCTTTATCTCTTTATCAGAAAAACAATTTAACATGTTCTTCTACTTGTTAATGAGCAATCACCCCAAAATAAGAATATACTCCCCCACTGTAGCCAACAAAGCTTCTGTTCTAAGAAAAATATTTGTTTCCTTGTTTCGATTATTTTTGTCATTTGCAGCCTGTCTCCACTGAAAGAAAGCTTTCAATTCCTCCTCAGTCCACAAAATACCCCCACTTCTTTCTCATCATTATGGGTTACCAGTTTATTTATCAGTTGTGGCAAATGTAACCCTTTACACCACACTTAGCTAAATACTGTTTGCTTTAGGAACAAAGCACAGAGGACAAATATTTCAATGTGGTTTTGCATTTGGGGCGGGGAGTGGGTCTAAGACTTGAACTCCAGCTGATTCTCATCCTCTTAGCTCCATGTTATGTAGCAGCTGAAGCTTCAAAGAACCCTCAAGGCTCTGAGGAGACACTTGGACTGGGACTCGCACGGAGGAGGCAGGAATTAGATTGGATGCAATTAACCTGAGAAGCCCATAGCTGTAGGGCCCCTGGCAAGGAGAACGTTGGAAAGACTACAACAGCACCCTAAGTTAATTATTATATAAACAGCTCATAGGGGAACAGGGAGTCCTCTTTTAAGGACCCTCTGCAAGGGGCTTTTCTTGGTCAGGATTTATGCTGATTCCAGTAAACTAAATGTGGAATGAACGTTAACTCAAGCAAAATAATAATGAAAAGAAACTGCCTCTATCCTAGTCTACCCAAAATGATTTTTTTAAATCACCTTTAAACCAAAAATATTAGTGGGGGGTCGAATGGTAAAAGAGAGAATGCACTCTATTTAATTTTTAAAATACAGTAGTTTGGGCCCACTAAATTGATTTCATGATGGATCCTCAGTTGAAAAAAAACACTGATCTTGGGCGGGGAGGGGGCATTTATGACTGAGAAAAGATCTGGTGCATTGAGTCTGGGAGTACCCCAGATGTGTACATTTTTAAAGCAAAGTGTCCTGAGAAAGAGGAAGTATCGGGGTTGGTTGCAGGGCCACCGAGAAGAAAAACCTGTATTGTTTTCACCAACGTTGTTTTTCCTGGGGTCAGAAGCTGATGTCCAACAGTGTGGGCTATTTTAATGGCCTTGTCTATTTGTTTTCCTACAAATCTATCAGTCAAGTTCTGATAGCACTATTATTTCAGGCTTTTATTTTTACCAACGGAAGTGACAAAAAGCATGGTGCAAATGGGTAGGAAAAACATTTGGGTATTGGATCAGAGCACAGGCGACGGAGTCAGGCAGGCTTTGAATCAAATTCTGGCCCTGCCGTTTACTAGGTGGTTATCCCAGATACTGTCCTCTCATCAGTTTCTTGTGAATCTGTGGTGATTCAACCACCATCTCCTCTGTTGTTACCAAGGAGCCAAAGTCTGCTGAAACTTTCGTTAAGCAGTATAGCATATGGTTCAGAGGCAGACTACTGGGCTTTGAATCCCAGCTCTTGACTTGCTAGGTACTTGATGTTTAACCTCATCTGAAAAATAGGAATAACATTATTCCCTACCTCATAAGGTATTTATAAGGATTAAGTGAGTTAGTGCTTGATACAGACTCAGGTACACTTTATATGATCAATAAATGTGAACTAACTACGGAAATTCGATCTGTTCTTTATTGACAACCTTTTGGGGTAAAGGAGGTTAATGTTTTTTCATATGATTTCCTATATGTCAGCCACATAGATCTCTTTCTTATTTCCTTGAATGAGTCTTCATCAGATTAGTCATACCTCTAATGGTATGAGTCAAACATCTAAGCATAGCAGCAAGATAATGTATGTGAGTATAGAACCAGCCAAGGAGATGGGGACTTCAGTCTTCTATTGTCATATTCTAAGGCCATGTTAAGCCTTCATCTATTATAATATATTTCTAAAATTATTTCTCAGGTATTGATCTTTTCAATCTCCATAAAACAGCTAGAATTCAATTTTTAAAAATTATAGGGAATATAATCATAGGTGTGAAAGGAACTTTTGAGATATAATCAGTTTCTACCTTTAGACTGGTGGATACCTGTTCCTTGCATGACCAATTCTTGTCTAGTCTGTTCTAAAAATATCTAATGATACAGATTTCTTTGTGGAGTATTGTGGTAGGCAGCCTACAAGAGGGCCCTAGTGATTCTCACCTCCTAATATTCATGCCCTGTATAATCCCCTCTGCTCACGTGGGGGCTGGACATAGTAATTCACTTCTGACACGTAGAAGAGTGCAAAAGTGATGTGATGTCACTTGTGAGGCTAGGTTAGAATGACTATGACTTACCTTACTCACTCCTCCCTGGCTCTTTTTCACTCTCTATCTCCTTTGTTGTGAGGGAAGCCTGGTTGCCCTGTTGAAAGGCCCATGGGGCAAGGAACTGGTAAATCCAGCCAACAGCCAGTGAAGACATGAGGCCTGCCCACTACTAGGAGCATGATCATGGACGTGGATCTTCTCCTACTCTTCTACCAGAAATAACTGCAGCCCCAATGGACACTTCGCAACCTTGTGAAAAACCCCGATCCAGTCACTAAGATGTGCTATTTTGGATTCCTGACACATAGAAACTGTGAGATAATAAATGTGTGTTGTCCCAGAAATCGACCCAAGCCATATGCTCAATTAATATTTGACAAAGGAGGCAAGAGCATACAATGGAGTCAAGACAGTCTCTTCAATAAATGGTGCAGGGAAATTTGGTCAGATCCATGCAAAAAAAATGAAACTAGATCACCAACTTACCC
>NW_005354291.1:5315157-5331487 GCF_000412655.1 Myotis brandtii | reverse complement strand
CATTTGCAACAGCATGGATGGAACTGGAAAGCATTATGCTAAGTGAAATAAGCCAGTCGGAGAAAGATAAATATCACATGATCTCACTCATATGTGGGATATAATGATCAACATAATTTGATTAACAAGAATAGATCAAGAGACAAATGGTCGGGGGGCGTGTTAGAGAGCAACTAAAGGACTTGTATACATGCATATTAGCATAATCAATAGATATAGACACTGGTGCAGTGGGGGCTTGCCTGGGGTGGGAATGGCTTGGGGGGAGGGAGTCAATTGGGGGAAAAGGAGACATATGTAAAACTTTAGACAATAAAAAAATACTTATAGTTGTAATTTAATTTTTAATGTTTTCAGAGGGAGAGATAGAAACATCAATGATGAAAGAGAATCATTAATCAGCTACCTCCTACACACCCCCTACTGGGGATCCAGCCCACAATCCTGGGTATGTGCCCTTGACCAGAAGCAAACCCAGGAGCCATCAGTCCACAGACTGATGCTATATCCACTGAGCAAAACCGGCTAGGGCTAAATGTGTGTTGTTTTAAAAGTGCTAAATTTGGGGTTAGTTGTCACACAACAACAAATAACTGATACCAAAACAGTCATTGATATCATTGAATCCACTGAAAATTTTTTCAAGAAATGTCTGCTTCCTCTGCAACTAAAATCAATTAATTCTAGTAGCCAGGAGTTGGGCAGTGCCTTTACATGATGCACAGAAGGACATGGCAAGGTGCTAAAAAGCATTGCTAGACTAAGGAAGAGCCCTCTGCCTTCTTTGGCTTCCCATGTTCCTGCCTTCAATTCCTGAGTTAGACTTAGTGGTTATAGATTTTCTGCTCCATCTTTCTAGCCACGTCCCTGCACTTCCCCCACTTGGCTCCTAGTAATCAGCCTAGACCCGTGGTCAGCAAACTGCGGCTCGAGAGCCACATGCGGCTCTTTGGCCCCTTGAGTGTGGCTCTTCCTAAGCCTTAGGAGTACCCTAATTAAGTTAATAACAATGTACCTACCTATATAGTTTAAGTTTGAAAAATTTGGCTCTCAAAAGAAATTTCAATCTTTGTACTGTTGATATTTGGCTCTGTTGACTAATGAGTTTGCCAACCACTGGCCTAGACTGACCTCCAATACTCCACTTCTGGACCACAAAATCAACTCAATCCTCTGATCATAGCTTTTTTCAAGACTGTTGACTCTCCTGGTTTTTGCTCTACCCACACATTTATCATGCTTTCAAAAGCATTATATCTCCATAACTATGGATGAAGCAAACTATTTGTTTCTCAAACTGTGCTAAGACCAAGTTATATTGTAAGTAATTTAAAAATGTAGAATTCCTGGATTTATAAAATAATGGGGCAATTTATAATAGCTGTCTTTTTAATGAGTTACAAAATAATGTCATAATTTCTAACAAATTTATAAAGGGAAGTTTGGGTTCTTGAAAATTAAATGGTTAGAATTCATTGTAAAATCTATGCTAATAAAAGGGTAATATGCTAATTAGACCAGACATCTTCTGGACATCCATCTGGACGTCCTTCTGGACAAAGCCACAGTGGTGGGGCCAAGACAGAGGTAGTTAGGGCAATCAGGACAGCAGGGAAAGGCAGTAAGGGGCAACCAGGCTGGCAGGGGAAAGGCAGTTAGGGGCAATCAGGCTGGCAGGCAGAGTGGTTAGGGGCAATCAGGCAGGCAGGCAGGTGAGCAGTTAGGAGCCAGTGGTCCCAGATTGCAAGAGGGATGTCCCAGATTGGAGAGGGTGCAGGCCAGGCTGAGGGACCCCCCCCCCTGCTCCCTTGCACGAATTTTGTGCATTGGGCCTCTAGTCAATAATAATATGGTAATTTTCAACTTCAAACCAGTAAAATGTTTTCTTCTATACTGAATTTGAAATGCTCTCTAACTCAAGAAGTTGTCTTACACTCACAAAACAGTTGTGCAACATATATTCCATGAAAAGCAAGACACTGGATTAGGCTTTATGGGACCATAAAAATGAAACTAGAAAAGTTGGGGACCCTACTCTCTTGTGAAATTGGTTGGAAAAATATTTTTCTTCCTTACTCGTGTTTCACTTGAAACTTCAAACTGAATATAAAAAATGAAAAATGTTGAAAAAATAGATTATCTGTAACATATTTTTGTTCTTCAAATGAACAAAATCATTTTAGATTTGTTTTAAAACTATTCAAACATGCTTTGTATTTATTCTAATTTTCTCAAATGTCAAGGATTTTTTAAACATTTATATTTTACTCTTCGACTTACTACATATAAGTATATATGAGAGTATTTAAAGCAAATAATCTCTGACAAATGATGTTTTAGGGCATCTCCAATTTGCTACCTAATGTCCCATCTCATATCAGTTCCTTGAGAGCAGGGATTTTTATCTGTTTTGTTTAATCCCAGGGCCTGGGAGAGTGACCACACAGCACATATGTGCTCAGTGAGTATGTATTGATCAGAGGAATGGCCACTTGGGAAGAACAGGCAGGGTTGGGGTTTTGTTGGCATTCTTGCTCTCATGCATCCTGCCATCACATGTCGATGAATGCGAAATAGATCTTCTTTCCTGCTGATATTATGATTCTGGCTTTTAACTCCAGTAAAGGAATTGTATTTAAATAGAAATAAATGTGAAAATGTTCTCAAAGGCCTGAAGTCAAAATACAGAGAAAAAAACCCTTCCCTAACCTGTTATTTATCTTAATCTTCTTTAGAGTGAGTCTTTGCAGTCCTCAGCCCTTAAGCGCCTTCTAAAGATGAACTAGATCAGATTCAAAAAGATGAAAGGAAGTCAAAGCCTCAGATTTAAAAATGAGCTAATTCCCAAATAGTGGCACTGGGCTGCAGTGTGTACAAGCAGCACAGGGAGTTGCTCATAATAAGCTCAGATTCATTTGCTTGTTGGGTCTTACCGTGGTTTTCTTTCCTTCTTTGTTCCTCCCTTCTCCTCCCCTCCATCTCTTTCCTTTCTTTCTTCCTTCCTTCCCTTTCTTTCATTTTTTTCTCTTGATCTCAAGGCTTTCTAAGAAACTTGGAACCTGACGGACAGAACCTTTCTTCCTCCTGTATGTCTTTCCACCTGTAAACCACTGTGACACAAAAGGGGTACTTTTCTCCGCGATTTTCTTTTAGGAAAAAAGAACAAATTTTTTTTCAAAAAAAGGCTGATAGGAATTTTTCTCTTAAAAACAACTTCCGTCCAGCTGGTGTGGCTCAGTAGTTGAGCGTCAACCCAGGAACCAAGAGGTCGCTGGTTTGATTCCCTGTCATAGCACATGCCTGGGTTGCCGGCTCTATCCCAGCAGGGGCTGTGCAGGAGCAGCTGATCAATAATGTTCCTCTCTCATCGATGCTTCTATCTCTCTATCCCTCTCCCTTCCTCTTTCTCTAAAAATCAATTAAAACATATTTAAAAACAAAACAAAAAACAACTTCCAATTTATGTCTTGAGGTTGGTACACATTTAGGCCAAATATTTATCTTTTCTTCTCTTCTATAACCGTATCTATATCTCCTGAACTGTAACAAATTTCAAAATTTGGAAATATACACTTACATAGCTCTCTAGCAGTTTGCAAATGCTACCTGATTTTACACTTCACAGTAACCCTATACAATTATAACCCAATACAAGGACAGAAAAGTTTGTTACTACCATGTAGAGAAGTCCTTGTATTTCACTAAGATTTTACTGAAGCAGAATACATGTTGAAAATCACATCTGACTTTCATTGAAATTTCTTAGGCAGTTAGATGTGGGTATCAGCTAGGGAATGTGTTTTCTTTGAATTCTGTAGTTCTACTCATTTCTTTATGTTCTTTTTCTTTTCTTAACCATATGTTTTTATATTATATTAATGAAAAAAGTGCGTTCCCTCGCTGGGGGGATTAGACTTGAGAGAACTTGTATACTTGGGGAAGGGGAGGGTGTGTGTTCTGCTTCATCTTTTGATTGTGTTATCACATTTCTCCATGCCAATTCAGGGAGGGTAGATATTGGTCATAAATTGCTTCTATTATAACAAGAATATGCTTTCTTTATTACCAATTTGGTTTCTATTTTAGTAGATGCGACGAGGCTTATGTTATTAGGTTGTGTAAAATTAAATGAATGTGATTATGCCCTGAGAAACAAAATGCTGTGAATATATAGAAGTGATTTATAAATTCTCTAAATATAAATATTAAGTAGAATCCACTCAATGCCAAGACCTAGGGCAAGTAGTTAAATAAGTTCGAAAAACCTTTCAGTCCTCTCTGGCGGGTGGTGATCTTATTTAAATTCTTGTGATGGATCTGGTAGCTCCTTCTGCCCTCCTTTGCTATCCACGCCCCTCCCCCCACCCCCCCCCCGTCCTTGCTTCTCCTCTTAAAGGTAATTTGAGAGAGTAAAGGGGGGAAAAATTATTCTAATTCCTCACTAAAATTCCAACCAGATCAAGCCCTGACTATTTCACTCCCTACTAATCTCCCAACAAGAAAAGAGTCGGCTTCTTCCTGTGTTGGCCAGGACATCTCTACGAGACAGTCTTTCCCCTTGCTCTCCAGATGTCATTGGAAGTGAAACCATATGTGGTTTTCTAACAACTCAGAGTCAGCCCCCTCTTCCATGAGAAGTTAGTCTGAGCATCATGGGTCCAGGTATCCCCCATGAGAAAAAGAACTAGAGATAAAACTCAGTAACTCCTCTGCCTTGCCCCTAAAGAAGGGAAAAAGTACAGCCACATTATGCGGGGCAGCAAAATAGTTCTCCCCCAGGGTATCCCGCTTCCTCTGGGCCAGCAGCCTCATTTGTTTGCTGCTGTTGTCATTTAACCTGGCCACCTAGAAGTCTCTAGTGATAGCAAGAACTTCCAGGAAAGCTGTGGAGTTTTCAGTACAGTGAGCATACACCCACCCATGAGATACTGAGATCTGGGTTACAGTAAAGCCCAATATACTTTCATTTATTTCCTAACTCTTTAAAAACCTCACGCCAAAGAACTTCACTCACTGCTTGCTTTTAAAAAACTAACTAAATAAATAAATAAATAACCTCCTGTCTCAGACTCATTAGAACAAAGCTCCTTTATGCTTCTAGCTCAGCCGTGGGCAAATTACGGCCCACGGGCTAAAAAAAAAAAAGACCGTACCCTTTTATGTAATGATGTTTACTTTGAATTTATATTAGTTCACACAAACACTCCATCCATGCTTTTGTTCCGGCCCTCCGGTCCAGTTTAAGAACCCATTGTGGCCCTCGAGTCAAAAAGTTTGCCCACCCCTGTTCTAGCTACTCACAGGGGGCCACCCAGCATTAGTCTCACCACCTGACCAAATCATAGCCCCTTGCTTCTATTCTTTCTCCTGTTAAAGTGTGTTAGATTCATCACCCCCGCCTTCTTTGTGTTTTCCCACTGTTTTCATTTTCATTGTTTTTTGGAGCAATTTTTGCTTCATTGACAGTGGCTCCCATGCTCATATTCCTTACTCACCTCTGGTCTTCCTCTGCTTCAGTCAGCACTGATTAAAGATGATGGTCCTCAAACATTGCTTTGGCCCTCCCATCCTCTGACCATTCAAAGGAGCCCTGGTTCCTGTATCACACATGGGACTCCAGGCCTGGGCTGACCCTCAGTTTCATGCTCCCAAAGCCAAAGTTGCTGCGAGCTCTGGCTAGTAAAACGTTGGCTCAGCAATATGCCGTCATGGTGTATCATCTCTTATTTAAAACAACTTGACTTTTCTAACTATTTTCCTGTCTTATTACTGCCAGATTAGCTGTCTCCCTGAAGGAGGTCTTTCCTGACTGGTCAAGAAATAAAGTTATGTGGTGGGAGAAGGAGGGTAAACATTAATATGCTAATTTTACTTCTAATGAGTCATTGAGTGCCTGCCCTGTTAGAGATACAAGGATATTGCTGAAGAAACTGCAGGGATTGGTTTCACTTGATGAAGAAATTCTTTTTTGCCGAAGTAACCAAAGGTAACACAACAGTCCGTGTACTTCATAAACTGGCTTGCTCCTCAGCTCTCTCGAGGCCACTCATGGAAACACGGGGCAACATTTTCACCACACAACACAACATTTCACCACAACACATAACACCACAAAACCATCTTAATTTGGGGATTTTCCTGCCTAATTGGTCACCACAAGGCAAACAGACAGATTCCCATGATCCTTGTATTTTCAGTAGAATTTTGAAGACAAAGAGCCAACCAGTGTTCTTTCTTTCCACCTACTTCCTTCAGGTGGAAACTGTTCGTCTTCGGGCTGCCTGATCCATGTTGAATGGTCTCCTGAGGTTCATGTATCCTTTTCACATGAGTTTCAAACCAGGAATGCTTAGATGCTAAACTAGGGCAGGGAGCACCTATAATAGGAAGAGCACTCACAGAAGTCAGAGGGATTTCAATTGTTATAAAGCGAAATACCCTGTTTTGTCTCTGGTTTAATTTAAATTTACTGCTAAAGGTCACATGATGCAACCAGTCATGCGGGCAGTCTTCAAGGCGCCCAAGGGACCGAGCTTATTCCCTAAGAAGTGATGTCCAGGCAGGATGCCCTTTAGAAGTCTGTGGTTTCCACAGCAAGAGGCTGAATTGTGTTGCTGTCTCTAATTCCAGCTTATAAAAAACATGCAAAAAGATTATCCAAACCCTACAGAGTTTAGTAACTATATTAAAGACAGACTTGCTTTGAACATCCGTGGCCAACATGATCTAGAAGAGGTGGAGTACAATTGAAATTTCTGCCTACAAATTGTATGTCTTTAAGATTAAACCATTGTTGGAAGATCTTTCTATACTCCCTGGATTTCATTCTGCTTTTGTACTCAGCAGATAACCTTTGATCATGCCTATAAAGGAAAGAGACCAAAACATGAATACTCCTGTTACTATAGAAATCATTCAGATATTGTCATTGTTGGATATTTTAACTAGGTTTTTAAGGTACTCTTTAATTATCAAACCAATAACACAAATCTTTGGTTGTTTAGTGATATCTATTATAGTTCTAATTGGATATATCCTTTAACTTAGCATTTCTACCTTTAAGAATTTGCCCCATAAGTATACTTGTTCATTAGTCAAATGACATGTGTTCAAGATTACTCATAAGTTAAGAGTGTTTAAATATACTCTGATCTATCCATTCAAAGAAATAGCATACAGCTGTAAAAAAGGGAGGGGCGAAATTCATATATTGATGTGGAAAGATCTCCAAGTTATATTATTAAATGAAAAAAATCAAGGGAAAGAACAATGAGGAAGGAAGGAAGGAAGGAAGGAAGGAAGGAAGGAAGGAAGGAAGGAAGGAAGGAAGGAAGGAAGGAAGAAGGGGAGAACAAGGGCAAAAGGGACATTTACTCGCATATACATAAAATAGCTCTGAAAGCTTCATCTTCTGGGGATAGCACCTGGCAGCTAGGGCAGGTACTTTTTTTTACCTTTTGAATATTTTGAAACATTTTATACTTTTTGAATTTTTAAAACTAAGTGAATACAGTCACATCCTGCATAATGATGCTTTTGTCAATGACAAATCTCATATAAGATGGTGATCCCATAAGATAATTATAGAGCTGAAAAATTCCTATCGACTAGTGACCTCATAGCATCTCAACATCATAGTGCAATGCATTCCTTATGGTTGTTAATATAAGGATATAAAGAAAGAAAATTTTGTGTAGCTGTACAAAGTGTTTGTGTTTTAAGCTGTTAAGAGTCAAAAAGTTTTAAAAAATTTAAAAAGTTTATAAAAGTGAAAAAGTTACACTGAGCTGAGATTGATTTATTATTGAAGAAAAAAAAATATTTTTTACAAATTTAGTGTGGACTACGTGTTTATTAAGTCTGCAATGGTGTGTAGTAATGCCCTAGGCCTTCACATTCACTCACTACTCTCTTATTAAATTATCCAGAGCTTCCAGGCCTGCAAGTGCCATTCATGGAAAATATCTTATACAGGTATACCATTTTTTAATCTTTTCTACCACATTTCTAGTGTATCTTTTCTGTGTTTATATATGTTTACAGACATAAAAGCCAGATTTTACAGTTGCCTACAGTATTCAGTATAGTAACATGCTCTACAGGCTTATAACCTAGGAGCAACAGGCTATTCCAGGTCGCCTAGGTGTGTAGTAGGCTATTCCATCCAGGCTTGTGTAAGGGCACTTTATGATGTTTGCATGGTGATGAAATCACCTCACGATCCATTTCTCAGAGGGCACCCCCGTGGTTAAGTGCTGCATGACTGTTTACATGTTTCCTGCACTGTGAGCCCAGAGAGGACATCTCTGTCCTAGTCCCTTGTGGACATCGGCACCAGGCTCAGGCCCTGATGCAGGGCAGGGGAACAGTAATGAGTATTTTCCGCATAACTGTGAGCCCCAAAACAATCTTGTAAGCTTATTATCAATAAAGAGGTGTTTTCGGACATGAAGATGCCAGAATAAGTGTGTCTATAGTATTTCCCTTCTAATTCCTTTTACCAAGGCATTGTCATATTTTTTAGAAGTAAAAATATTGTCTAAAATATGGCTTATTTAGGCACTTTGTAGCAAGTTGGTTACAAAATACAAATATACAAATAAAACTCTGTAAACCATTTTAATGAGAACCAGTAAAAAACAAATTAGTAAGCTCTATGAGTTCTTAGCTTTACATTTCATGAATATTAAATGTGAACAACTTGGCATTTATTTGTTAATAATGTCACTTTACAGAATATTTAAGACACTTAATGAAGCAATTTGCCAATAATAAAAAGAGAGAGCCTCCAGAGATAATGTTTGTAGTCACACTCTTTCCACAGTTCAGTGACCATGTTCTCAATGTTTTGTATTCTAAATTGAACTCAAAACCACAAAAAATTCTTTCTGATCAACTTAAATGTATACTTAAAAGGAAGGAGAAATGTAGAACACAAAACAAAAACCAGTCCATACTCTCTTCTGGTTTTGGTTATTGGGTCCGATCTCAAACACAAATTAACATTTGGATCTTGATTAAATAAATGAATGTCATCTTACTGGTTAGCAAACCTTTGCTAGTCTCAAAGTTGAGTTCTTCAGCTTGAAACTTTGAAGTAGAGTGAAGTCATATAAAATCAGGAGTGATTGTATGACTATGTACTCCCCCCCCCCATCTATTTTTCTTCTTTATTTAAACAAAATCATCTTAATTAGTGTTTTTTTCTCTAATTATGGATTTTTAGAGTTGCTGGTCTTCATGTAACTCACAGGTGAGGTTAAATGCAGAATGTATGAACTTCTGCATTCCCAAGGGAGAGCGAGGATTCTGTAAGAAATGCCCCAGAAGGACCAGGAAGACTGATGGAGACTGAGGGGTTGGAGACAAGAATGACTTCCAGTGTGGGCTCTGACAGGCTGCCTGTATTCTCTTGGTCCTGTGACCCTGGGCAAATTTCACAACCTCTCTAACCTTCATTTGAAACTCTGTAAAATGAGGAAAGTGCTACATGTCTTCAATTCTAAGACATCACCAATTATCAGATGATGCACCATTAATTTATATACTAAGAAAGCACAATTCAATGGTGTGTCATTGTTTGTAAGATGCATCCTAACTTCAGAAATGTTTGCATATTGGGAGAGGTGAGGAGCGTGCATATTAGAATCCTTGAAATGCAGTAAAGATATGTGCCTCGTAGAATGGAGAATTGAATGAATGCATGTAAACGTAAATGGTTAGCACAACACAGAATGTAATAAGTGCCCCCAAAATATTAGCTATGGTTATTATTCTTATTCTCCTCAACTTGAGTAATGACTTATCTTTGGCATAAGTCCAGCTGGACCGAGAGCAACCTGATGCACTAGCAAGGGGCAGGATAGGAGATTGAAATGTAGACCATGCACAATGGGGACTGATTCATACCTCTTGATTCTAAGGTCATTTGCAGCCATACATGTATCCATTCATATATGGTTATGGGACTGGTCACAAGATTTAACTATAAAATAGTTCTTATTTGAGTTTCTACCAATATTGTTGCTATTGCTGCCCATCTGTTATTTTTTTACTCCTTCTCACTAATTTCCTATTTCAATGTCCTTAATGATGACAGATAAATTTTTTAATGTTATTGTGATTTTTACACTGGCCTCAAATTATTCAGAAACAAAGCTAATAAGAGATTAAAATTAATTTAGGTACAAGAATTATTAAAAAATAACCAAATAATTGCACAGAAACCCATAACAACACCCCCTCCCAATTTTCTTGAATAGCTCATACTTTTTATTTTTAAAAGCTCCTTAGATTCAAAGTGATAAATATATATATATTAATTGTATTTTATTTCATTTTAATCAAACATAGGGTGTAATATATTAGCTCTCTTTTTTATGTAACAATTTAAGAAAATACATCTGTGAAATCCCAAGTTTCCTGGGAATCACAGCATTTGGATTCGAGGTCTGTATTTTGATTGTGTTATTATTAAGCCTTTCTGAGGTTTGCTCCTTAAGCTTTCTCTCTATCCTACTTTAAAATTAAGGGTTTATAATGAGAAATGTTATTTACCATACAAATGGCCCAAGGCCAGGTTCATGTAAGCATTCATTTAATGATTTGCCCAAAAAAGATCTCAGGCTTTAAAACTCATTTTGTAAAGGCAAGTGCTATTTATTTCAGCTAAGAGAGTTCCTCCCATTTGTTCAGTGTTCGGCGGGTATCACATGTGTACGAGGCTAGAAGAACCCTAGCTCAAGAAGAAAAATGGACTCTCCACACCCCTGCTTATTTGCCAAATTCACTCCTTTGTTTTATCACAAGCTGGAACAGTTGCCAGTGGTCTCAAAGTTCTTTCTCTGGTATTTTTGAAATGGTTTGCTTTTTGCCCAGGAATTGCTGGCATACTGAATTGCAAGAGAATTGTTTAGCATTTCTCTTCTTCTTAAAGCCACTTAACTGTTTCATAGGTAAATGGTGGTCTCCTTCATCCAATGCCATTTGCTTTGGGGAAGCCTCAAGGACCCCATCAGTCACACAGGGAAGGCCCTGCTTCTGCCTCTGTCCGCTGGCTTCCTGAGCTGCTGAACTTGTGGGTCCTGCGGATGCACGCTCAGATGTCACAGGCACCCACCGTGTCTGACAGAGGCTTTTCTGCAAGTCCACCTGTGGGTCTGCCCTTAAAGTCTTTATCAGGCGCAGATTACTTCACAGAGTGGCTACAAGCTGTGGGGTGATGCTGTCACATGGAGAGACGGGTCACGCTCCCAGAGCACCAGGAAAGAGGCACCGGGAAGCTCAACGCTTAGCGAGTTTCAAAAAACTTTTAGAAAAACAGGACTCACATAAATTTAATGACTGATCTGTGACGTAAATAGTCTGACAGGAATACATCAATTGACACCTTGGCCTGGGATTTTAGGCACAAATGAAAAGCAGGTACAAAATATTTAATTTATTATTTCCCTGGGTAGCATGATAAACTTCTAGAAGGCTTCATCCAACTACTTTCTGAGTTTCCTGTGACAGGTTCCCCACGATGTAAAAAGTCAATATTAAATATCAATCTTGACAGAGACCAAATTATTTAAATAGAAATACAGATCATAAGACAACAATTTTATATCATAGGAAATATCCGGATACTTATAAAACTCCTTGGAGCAGAGACGCACTAAACATGTGGGAAGTATTAGCTGTTAAAACCATCGCTCACGAGCTGCTTTGCTGCTCCTCCTTTCAGAGCCTGGCCGTTTCTAAAACCTATTGGTTGTGCTCATTTGATTCTCCTTTTAGGTTGAAACTAGAAAAATGCCCGCACTCTGTACAAAGGGCCCCTCCCCCTTTACCCCAGATGTGTACAGTATGGAGTTATAAGGAGAGCCGCCTCTTAGGCCTTATAGAAACTTCTTTGATATTATTTAAATCCATTTTTTAAATTCTTTTAAATCTTTAGATTATATTTTCTTTTATTGTTGTCTTATCCTCTCATCTCCATTGTAATTAGCTACCTACTTTTTTTTTTAAGATAGGAAATGTCAAACCTGCAAACATACTACCAAACTTTGAACCTAACAAAACAATAATCCATGATGGGTGGTTTGTCTCCTAAAATTTCTTCTATCATTTCTCCATCCTCCAGTTTGCAATACTTCCCTTACTTATTAGCTGTATTTTTTTTTAATAATATGAATTCCATTATATTTTTTTCTAAGAATGTTTACAGTGTCAGCCGCTTCTTAAACCATTACCTCCTGTGGATAAATCACCATTCTTTGGCACTTTAGTACTAGCAGCTTTTCATTACATTTTACGTAACCTATGTCCATTTCATTCAGACATTCCTGTATTCCTTGTATGTATATTGATCCCCCAAACTCTTACCATCACCCTGCTATTCTCGGGGCTCTGTGCTTTATTCTACTTATAATCGCTCGGCATTCTTGACCTTAGAAAGAAGAGAGCAAATTAACAACCAATACCTGTTTTTCTCTTTAGCTCTTAACCAGTCATTTCCAACCATATGTACATGCATTTTTCCCCTATATTTGTATCTTCTTAGGATTGCCTAACATGTATTTGCATTGTTCTCTTTCAAATTCAAGTTTATTTGTCTGATTCTTGCAGAGTAGCTGCATGGGTGATTTTTCAATTTTAAAATGCAAGTGCCTTCAATTCCTTACCCACCAATGTTATCTTACTATCTTGCCCCTCCCCCCACTTTTTTTTTTTTTTTTTTTTTTTGGAGAAGAGTCAACTCTCCCATCACAATTTTGAATGGGAAGGTTGAAATACCTCCTTTCACCATGCTCTTTCCCTCTCTTTATTCAAGTGGAAACAACAATAATAAATAATAGTCACTGAAAAGGGAAGCGCTGAACTCATTATCTCCTGTCTTTTGCTTCCTGAGAGGGCCTTTAAAATCTATTTACCAGGAGGCTTTAAAATCTACTTACCATACCATACTTACTTCCAGAAGGCAGTAAAACTTCTTAAGATGCTACACACCTAGTTAACTGAAACTAACGATTAATTTGAATGTACAACTATATACAAATAGGTAAATGAGAAATAACTCAAGTAGAAAAAGAAAGAAAGAAAATTTAAAATTCCATCTAAATAAGACTTGCCATGTGGTTGGCAGGCAGAAGATTTCTCCCATGAGCTTTTTTTAAAAGCATGAATGTATGTAGAACACATGTGTTTTCTTTATCACTTGAGATTTAATAGTACACATCCTAAAAAGATGTCTCCATGTTCTGACACAGATTTCGTATGACAACTAAAGAAAGTTGCACTATATGGTGAGTCCCCCCCCCCAAAAAAATACTAAAAGACATTAAAAATAATTTACTTTTACAAAAGTTTTATTTTGTACAATCCTTTGACAAACTATCTCACAGGCTTTCGAAATACTAAAACACATTAAAAATAATTTACCTTTACAAAAGTTTTATTTTATACAATCCTTTGACAAACTATCTCACAGGCTTTCACAACAATTTGTGATGGCGTAGAGGTAGTTATCACTATCCTCCCAATGTTTTAGATAATACAAGAAGCTCAAACCCTCTGTGACATGTCCAGTATCATAAAGTGGATGATAGAGCCAGAGCTCAAACGTGGTCTGCTACAATCAAAGCCGCAGCTCTCTCCACTCTGAGACTAGTGTAGGATGCTGACCTCTTAGTTCATGTTCAAGTTTTAAGTCAGGATTCCCAGATGGAAACCCTTTCTTTGCCACTAGCCAGCTATTTATGCTTCGTCTCTCTCTGTTTCACTCGCTTCCCTCATAAAATGAGCAGGTATTTCTCAAGTTTCTCAGTCTTCCCTGACTTTTGCGGTCTCCAATGGCAACACCACCGGTGCTCTGCCTCTTAATACTAGTCATGTTTACCGCTAGCCTCGATTATATTTTCGTTCATTAATTACTCATCCCTAACCCACATTATAGATTGCATTTTACTTTATTCCATTTCTTTCCTGGCTTCAGTTGTTGCTTGTAAAAAGTGTTCAGATTTATATCCACCAATACCGATTGAGTATCTGCTACATCAGATGATGTACTAGGTCCCCAAGGCTGCCCATTGAGCCAGGAATCATTCTCCCCCTCAAGCCAAGACACCACCATTCAGGTGTGCATCACATTAGCTCTGCCTTCCTCTCCCACTCTCCCCAGGTCCTGGGCTGAAGAGGCCTGCATTTCATCTCACCATCCTCCCCTTTCCAAAGCTTGATGGTCCCCCTTAAATTCACCCTCGAGCAGAATCCTTCTCCCCAGGAAATCAGCGCCACGGCTTTCATTACCTTCCCCCACACCCAGATTCTCTTCCCCATTTCCACTTCAGGATGTGCCATTCCAAGATACTTGCTTACTTCATGTCTACAGAAATTGGATGTGTTTGCCCTCCCACAAAAAAAATTTTTTGGCAAGAAGCTTTTTCTAGCCTCTTCTCTTGAACGTCTTCTTCACGGTTTTATTTTCCGGACTAACACTAAACCACTCATCTGATTTACAATGTTGCTGCATTTCTTTGGCCCCTTCTGGCAACCATTTGATTTCTGAATACTCTGAGCACAGGACATTTTTATCTGTGACCTACTTATAATAACAGTACTGTGAAATCGGGTCAGAAGTTCTCCTTCTTTTCCAGAAATTTTGTCCAAAATCATCATCTGTTACCCTTCTCTTAAAACTTACCTCATATGCGCTCACTCACAGCCTTTTCTGGACATGGAACGGTTTCTTGAAATTAAATCAGGTGCCAGTACAACCAAAGATCTACACTATTGTCCGTGTAGAGTTGTTGCCTGCCCTTTTCAGCCTCACTTGGATTTTATAGAGTAATAGAGTCTCTTTTCCCCTTTGTAACACTACATAGGTCTTTATTTCTCTTTGTTTATCTTATTTTCTTTCTGGGATTTTAGAGAAATCAACCTGTTCAGCAGCAGCAGTTAATTGGCCCCTACTGTATGCAAGGCATGGTTCTCAGTGTTGAGAAGTAGAAATGTAAGAAGTAGTCCTGCCTTCTAGAAAAGTATAATCTAGTTGTGGAATCAGGTCATGAATGTATCATGTGATGTACTAAGTAGAGTATTGAATTGGAATCCAGACCCCCTTGGGCCTGTTCTAGCTCCATCCACAATTCAATGTTGAGGCCTTGATGAAGGTTACTTCTGTGTAGCCTAGTCACCACCCCAGTAACAAAGGGTTTGTGTGGTTGACCTGGGTTCAAGAGAATTGCACTGCACCTGGGGATTGTTAAAATAAAAGTGGAAACAAGATCAGAGGGACCCGTGTTTTAAATCATAAATCATAAATAATCATAAGACTATCACTAAATGGATTGTTCCTGCTTAATTTAATTATGTATCCTGTTTATTTATTTTATCAAGATCCTGAAGGACCCTCTATAGTTTATTAGTCAATATACTATTATATGGGAAATAATCATATTTAAAATATATATGAATGTGTGTATTGTATTCATGCTTTTTTCCACACTTGAAAGTAATTCACAGGATTTTGTTCTTTAAAACTGATCATTCAGAGCACTAGCCTTCCCCCAGGTGCTGGGTGTCACTGATATTTTGCTGCCTCCCCCCTGGCTTATGTCCTGGAGGGCAACTGAGTATTGATGAAAAGGGGAAATTAGCCACAGGGCCATCAGAGGGGACTGACTGCCTGCGGATAGAGAGCCCGTGGGGCCGGAGCCAGGAATAGCCCTCAGCAGGATTCCTGAGCGATAATCAGGCAGCAGCGTGACCCATGCAGGCTTCCCGATAGGGGCTGGAGGTCTTATCAGTCCTCATGCCCTCCGTCCTCTCCAGAAAGAGGTGCCGTGGGCCGCTGGAGGGAGGCAGGCGACCCCAGGCCCGCAGAGGCCAGGCAGTGGCTGCGCTCTCACCAGGGCAGAAGTCAGCCGTGGCTGCTCCTCTTTCCTCCGTCTGTCCTTGACTGGCTTTGCCCTTGGCAAGGACCTTCCGCGGCCCCTGTTGCTGGCTCCGTGCCCAAAAGCAGTGGGAGGTGCACCAGCCGGCCTGGTGGGAAGGCCGGACAGACGTGCGCCTCCTTTTCAGCCCTCGCCGCCCCATCATTCACTGGGTGACAGACGCATTGTTCTCGGGAGAGGTGGCAGCTGGACCAGCCTCCTCTCCCTGCGCCCCCTCCCTGCGCCCGCGTGGGGCGTGCAGCCCAGCGGCCCACCCTGCACAGCCAGTGCTCCCAGCACTTGTTAACAACACCTGCTGGAAGAGTCTGAGTGAGACTGGCTGTCCGTGCAGGGGGCTTTTATGTTTTTGCCATGAAGGGGGAGGCTGGAGCTGTCCCTTGGGACCAGAAAGA
>NW_005354291.1:5310109-5315087 GCF_000412655.1 Myotis brandtii | reverse complement strand
TACGGGACTTGCTCTCTGCCTCCTACCTGACACCGAAGGACTGGGTTGTTTAGGGAATTTTCAAATCACCTCGTTTGTCATACTGCAAGGAGACAAGTGCCCCTCCCCCACCCCCACCCCCGCAGTGGAATCTGCATCTGCCCCTGAAGGGGTTTTGCAGAGTGCGCCTCACTTTTCCTGGGAGGGAGGGAAAAGGGCCCCTGAGTGAAGGACTAAATCTCATTCACTTTTTTTAAATGGATGCTTAGTTTGCATAACGCAAATGCATTTCCAAATGCCGGCTGAAATTTCCTCCTCCAGTCACTTAAAATAAGATGACAAAACCTGAACTTGCTTTCACCGCTCAACTTCTTGTATTAAATAAAGTATTACCACAGTCTCCTGGTTGCAAATCTGAGGTCCTCTTGACTTTCCCTCTACTTCGCCTGGCGGCCCACCAGCTGAGAAGTCTGTCCCTTCTTCCTGTGCACCATCTTTTACAGAGGTCTTTCTTGGTGTTTTCTTTCTTTTCTTTTTTGTTTTGTTTTGGTTTTGTTTGTTTTGTTAATCCTCACCCAAGGATATTCTTCCATTGATTTTTAGAGAGGGTGGAGGGAGCAGGAGGGACAGAGAGAGAGAAACATTCATGTGAGAAAGACACATCAATTGGTTGCCTCCTGCATGCACTCGGTACATGCAGGGGATCGAGCGTGCAACCGAGGTACATGCCCTTGACTGGAATCGAACCCTAGACCCTTCAGGCTGCGGGCCAAGGCTCTATCCACTGAGCAAAACCAGCTGGGGCTTCCTTGGTGTTTTCGTGGACACTGCCATCCTAGCTCAGGCAGTAATCTCTCTCCCCCTCCTGCACCATAGTCATGGTCTGCAGTCTCTCACTTTCCAGATTGCTGGCCCCCTAGTCCAGGGGGCATGGTGCTGCCATTCTGTCATCTGCTGATCATCTCAAAGACATGAAATGACTCCCTAGTCTCTATAGCAAAAACGTGCAGCTCCTTGGTGGGACAGTCAAGACTTTGCAAGAGTTTATTTGCTAACATCATTTGCTTCTTCTCTATTCAGACTCCTGGTTTCAAACTCCCCCACGGTTGCTGCTGTTAACAGATGGGTACACTTCCAAACAGTTCCTCTGCAATGAAACAACTCTCTGAGCTGGAGGGCTTCGCCTTGTAAGCATCGTGTATAATGCACCTAACAACAGCAATACACAGCATCCCACTGGACTCTGATTTCTGGAGGAAGGAACAAGTTATGCACAGAGCTAAGGAAGTTCACAGTCTGCCAAGGGTGGTAAAAGCAATCTCTTCTTTCATCTATTTTTGTAAAAGTAGCAGAAGCTATCGTCTCTCGTTTCCTGGGCTGATAATTTTATCCCTCATGACCTGTCTTTAGCCCCAGAGAAGGAAGTCATTTCATTCGAGTCCTGAGAATGGAGAGGTACTTGTAGCTCTTCCACGTCTCCTTGTCAGCACGCGGCCCCTTCTGTTGCCACGTCTTCTCTCACCTGCTTCTGGCGTTAAGCTTGCCAGTAAATGGCAAGAGGACAGAAGAATTAGCTGTTGGAGTGGTGACCCGACACAATGGGCTGACCCAGGCGTCTGGGAACACTTTATTTATTTGATAGCATTTCCTCAGGACTGACAGGCAGCCCTTCCTTCTGAAACCGCTCTCAGGCCACCAGCATCCTCTGACATTGAGTGTGTGCAGTTGGCAGGAGGCCAGACCCGACCTGCGTACCTACTACATGTTGTCCTAGAAACACATCAAGGTTGTGCTTCCTGGCAGGTGAACCTCACAGAGCCCTGCCGCAATGCTGCTTGTGCTGCTGCTGCTGCTGGGAGGAAGAAAAAAAACCCACCAAGTACATGGAAGGTCAGGGCTCGCACCTGTTCTCTGAGCCAACAAAATCAGTAAAGAATAACGTGTCTGGGTGTCCTTGGAGTTACAAGCACACACACTCGTTCAGGTCTATATAATGACGAGCTCACTCTTCGCAACCACACCTGTGCACATTGAAAACCTTCAGTGGCGTGTGATGTAGTGTGTGCGCCAACCATGTCACCCTCACCTGCTTCTGGCGTTAAGCTTGCCAGTAAATGGCAAGAGGACAGAAGAATTAGCTGTTGGAGTGGTGACCCGACACAATGGGCTGACCCAGGCGTCTGGGAACACTTTATTTATTTGATAGCATTTCCTCAGGACTGACAGGCAGCCCTTCCTTCTGAAACCGCTCTCAGGCCACCAGCATCCTCTGACGTCGAGTGTGTGCAGTTGGCAGGAGGCCAGACCCGACCTTCATACCTACTACATGTTGTCCTAGAAACACATCAAGGTTGTGCTTCCTGGCAGGTGAACCTCACAGAGCCCTGCCGCAATGCTGCTTGTGCTGCTGCTGCTGGGAGAAAGCAAAAGAACCCACCAAGTACATGGAAGGTCAGGGCTCGCACCCTGACCTTCAACAGCATTTGGGTGCATTTTGTTGGTTCTCTGAGTCAACAATGTTGGGTGCATTTTGTTGGTTCTCTGAGCCAACAAAATCAGTAAAGAATAATGTGTCTGGGTGTCCTTGGAGTTACAAGCATACACACTCGTTCAGGTCTATATAATGACGAGCTCACTCTTCGCAACCACACCTGTGCACATTGAAAACCTTCAGTGGCGTGTGATGTAGTGTGTGCGCCAACCATGTCACCCTCCAGCCAGAGCAACTTTTTCTGTTTTGAAGAACAATTTCCAAGAGGATGTTTTTCTTTTTTTGCAGCAAGTCAAATATCAGACGGAGTGTGTTTGGGTTATGGGGGCTGGGGGGAGGGGGAGGTGAGTAAGGAGGTGTCAGTTTATTTATAAATAAATGGCTGTTTGCTTTCTTGTCTTTTGAACCAAATATAGAGATTTCTCTGAAGATGTGTACACCGACGCTCTGTGAATGTGGTGAGCTCAGTAGTTGGTGGGAACATAACCTGCTGCCCACTCCCAGGGGAAGACGCTCCTGAGTGAGTCAGACGCCTGTGAATGGTGTACATTCAAGACCATCGCAGCCTCGTGTGGCGCATCCTAGAGGGAGATGTGTGAGAGTTGCACTGGGAGACCGGATGTGTGCCTACGCTGGCACTGTGGGTCACCTCAGCCTTCCTGAGAGAAGGGAGGTGGGACAAGTCCCATGGCAGCCACACACACTCAGGGTACTCCGGCCTTTAGAAGAAGCACCCTTATTTGCTCTACATACTTTTTCAGCTACTGCCTCATATCCATGGTCTTCTGCTGGGCAACATTTCTAGTGTTCGATCTATGGTAGCTCTTTTCCTTACCTATTTACTTCTCCATTCCTTCTATCTGCCTTTTGTCCTAAGCAATCTCCTAAATCCTATGCCCTTCGGTCTTTCCACTTTTCCTCCTTTTCTCCCGTCACCCATTCCTGTCATTCTCATTGCCGGTAATAGCTATTTTTAAAGTCATCTTCTTGATGACTTTCATCTTGCCTCTCAGCATTGTGGATTCTACTTCATGAAACTATAGAGAGCAATCATCTCCAGACATGTTCCTCAGTTTTATGACCATTTTGTATATAGCACCTGCCTTGGCATTAGACTTTACTTCCATTTCTACCATATCAGGTAATAATAAGATAACCCTTTTCCCTCTCCCTCCCCCTCTCTTTCTCTCTCTTTCTCTCACTCTCTCCACACCTCATCTCCTTACACTTTCTTGGTAGTATTTAAATACTCCCGTATTTTCCCCCGGTCCTTTACCCCTAGACCTCTTTGCTGGAATTTCCCCTCTTCCCACTCTATTTTATCATTAACCATTCATACCCACCCCACTGGATTTTCTTCCCTCCACTCATCTGAAACAGTGTTTTCCAAGCTCACTAAAGACCTCCTTTGTTAATAAGTCTGATGAACATATTTTCTGTCTTTATTTTATTTGACCTTTGCCCATATATTGTCACTGAAGATTGCATCCTCCTTTCCAAATGTTTTCTTTCATGGTTTCCATAAAGCCTTTATCTGTTCCTGCACCCTTGCCTGAGTGGGGAGTTTATCCTAGTGTTCCTACAGAATTCTGTGCATATGACTACCATGTGATCATCTGTGGACATGAACAGGAATATTTTCTCCATTAAACTATAGTATCCTTAAGGATAGGAACTGTATCATTTTGGTTTTTGAATCCTTAGTGCCTAGATTAGTGTCTTAATCAATAAATATTGGTTTATTGACTCTTAAATAAGCAAGAAACTTTTATTCTATGACTTCGGTTTTAATATAAGTGTGGCAGGAACTGCTCATTGCCTCTGATATCTGTTTTCCCCCTGTTTTTTGTAATGGAACCTTGTATATGTTCAGTTGAAAAACTGTACTTCCCAGCCTCCCTCGTGTGGCCATATGGCCATACTCAGGGTAACGAGATGGAGGTAGAAATACTGTGTAGTACTTATAGAGGCTCTTTAGAAGGAAGGGGCACCCCCTTCTCTCCTTATTATTTCCTCTAAGGTGAAGTGAATGGCTCTATTTACCCTCTCATGACCTTGGGAATGGGTGGCAGAGCAGGAGGAAAAAAGGAGCCTGGGTCCCTAATATCTTGATTGGGCTACTACACCAGCCTTGCACCAAATACCTCTGGACTTTTTAATGTAAGATAATAGACTCTTAAACTCTTTAATTCAATCTAGGTGGATCTCTTATATGTCCAAACCGTCTCAACATACCTTTCTCAATCCTCGACATTATATCTTCTTTCACTCCACAACGTTCCCTACAGTTAACTTAATAAACTTAAAGTTTTAAGTCAACTTCGCACTGTATGTGCATGCCCGCACGTGGTATTTTGTGGAAGAGGCACACTCAAGGGGCCAAAGAGCTGACCACTGCCCTAGACCTCTTTGCTAGAATTTCCCCTCTTCCCACTCTATTTTATCATTAACCATTCATACCCACCCCACTGAATTTTCTTCCCTCCACTCATCTGAAACAGTGTTTTC